>NW_027368881.1:0-46633 GCF_046119375.1 Phyllobates terribilis | reverse complement strand
TCATGCCATGCCTTTTTCATCTCCTTGTAAATGATCATGTTCTCATATGCTTCTCTTGGAATCTCTTCTAACTCATGGATTTGAAGCTTCCAGAACTCTCCTACCTCATTGATAGGAGCTTATTATATGGTTTAATTAGCGACTATTAGCTTAGGATTAGTGGTGTTTAGGTGCTTATTGAGTGGTATTCCCGGAATCAGGTATGATTGTTCACTTATAGATTAGCGGGATGCTCTTAAGCGTTATTTTGTGGTATTGTATTATGGAGATCCTATTTGTACTCACCTCTAGTGCATTTGGGACGGAGCTAGAGAGAAGACGACCACACCTACACCCATGGAGAAGCTGATAGGCGAAGCCGAGCAGCCTCGGAAGCTTACAAAAGACCGAAGACCAGTCCGAGAGAAGGTTTCAAAACGAAGCAGAGCTACGGAGAAGATGTCTCGGTCGAGACTTTGGAGTCTCGATCGAGAATTTCCCTCGACATGGATGTTGCGGTCGAGACTATAATGTCTCCATCGCGACTTTGCCTCGACATGAATGTAGCGATCGCGACCCCGAAGTAGCGATCGAGTCTTGAGCCGTTTCTGAGTGACTTGGGAAAAAGTCTCGACCAATTGCAGATCCAAGCCCGGGAGTCTATTAGTTTTTCCCTTTTTTATCATTTATTTTCTGTTATTTTAGTTCCTAGAGGATAGATACTATATAAGCCTCTAGTTTTTAGGTTAGAAGAGTTAGTTATTTCTTTTGCCACTTTTCACAATTAAGTTCTTACAGATTCATCAGCCAAGAGGAAAGCTCCCACCTTTGTGCCATCTTCTACCTTCATGCCTGGTTATTTCATCCATAGTTATGTATAGCTTTCTCTTGGCTATGTCTCGCTAAGTCCTTACGAGTTCACTCTTAGGCTGAGGCCATTATTCTAGGAATTGTTTGTGAGAATTCTATGTTTATGTTCTAATAATAATTTTAGAATTGTTTTATTTTCTCTTGTGATTATTGTCATTGATTGATGTTGATTTTATCTAGGTGGCCAACTAGGTTGATTAGTATTCATTCATATCGCTAGTCTTGATAATTCGATTTGAAAAGTATTGTCTTTTAGGTAGCAATCAGAATTAGCATAGACTATTTGCGAGTGCTTATTTTTAGAGATTATAAATCTGTGTCGAGTATCGGTGATTTGCCAATGGTATTGCATAGGCCTACATATCTTTGATCTTTATGTTGCTGAGTAGTTGAACCTTAGGATTTATTTGGTTATTGCATACAACAAGGGTTTCTAGGACTATTTGGACTAGTTGCTATTTACGAACAAGGAGTAGGACAACTAGATTATTTATTTAAAAGAACATAACTTTATTAGAATTCGATGATCAACTTTCCATAAGAATAATGTGCTGAGACTGAAAGAGTGAGCTTTTCATCATTATAAGTTTTCAAAAATCCAACGCAATCAGTTATTATTGTTTTCGATAATTTTCCAAACCAAAACCCCCTTTTTACTGCTAATAACACAATTTGAGTTAAACTATCGTTGTGGCTCCCTGAGGAATCGACTCTAACTTTCCGCTTTACTACTGGAAGTTAGTTGGATTTATTTTTTATAGGAACAGTGACCAGTAAAATGCCTGTCAAATTTTGGCGCCGTTGCCGGGGAGCCAACTGTCATAGTTTCCTTCTATTTGTGTTATCTTGGTGTGGACCTATTTTATGGTCCACACTCGAGCAACTAATTCCGATTTACTCGATTTTATTCCAGAGATAGAGAGGGCGCACCTGCGGAACCTTCGACAATCCCTGCAGAATCTGGTAATCGAATCAATGGTGGCCAGAACGTTGCGAGAGCTGACAGACCCTGATCTGACGCAACAACACTTAGGTGTGACGCTGCCTGCCCTGAATGCTAGTGTCGCGTTCGAATTAAAGACCGGCTTCATCAATTTGTTGCCGAAGTTCCATGGCCTAGTTGGGGAGGACCCGATTATGCATCTCAGTCAGTTCCACGACATCTGCAGCTGCAGTAAGCCGAGCAACGTCACGGATGAGCAAACAAAGATGAGAGCCTTTTGGTCTTACACTGAAAGATACCGCGCGCCAGTGGTATTACTTGCTGCCCACCGGGAGTATCGACACATGGGAGAAGCTTCACAAAGCCTTCCTCAACAAGTACTTTCCGTCCAAGAAGGCGGTTGCATTAAAGGGCGATAGCAATGGTGGAACAGCAGGATGCTGAGACGCTGTATTATTATGTGGAGGGGTTCGCGAGACTGTGTGCGAGCTGCCCGTTTCACGGGTTTGAGGAAAGGACTTGGTGACCCACCTCTATAATGGGTTGCTAGATAATGAGAGACGATTGGTGGATGCTGCGTGTAACGGGAGCGTGCTGAATTTGACTCCCGCCGAAGCTAGAGCACGGTTGAATGAGATCGCGGAAGGAACGAGGAGCTTCGGGAGGACGTACACGAGGAAAGGAGCTAATGTGGTGAGCTCCGGAGAGCCTGAGAGGAAGAGCGAGATACTCGAGCTCAAGAGTATGATAAAGAATCTCGCCGTCGGAAATGCGAAGCCTGCGAGAGTTTGTGGTATTTGTGCGGACGAGACTCATCCTACCGACATGTGCCCGCAGCTCCAGGACAAGACTATCGCTGAAGCGCACGCGGTAGGAGGATTCGGACCTCCCCGACCTTGCTTTGAAAACAACAATAACAACAATTACAACCAGCGAGAGAACAACTACAATCCGAGAGACAAGTATCATCCTGGATTTAGATGGGGAGATTCATCCGGGGTGCAGAACAGGCCGTACCAATACAATAATCAGTACAGTGCGCAATACCAACCGAAGAACGATGAACCATCACTAAGGGAGATGCTCGAAACCTTGTCCAAACATTTTACAGCACACGTCCAAACGACGGAGTCGAGCATAAGGAGCTTAGAGAAACATGCTACTCAGATAGCGGATCCGGTAAACAATCTTCAACAGCAAGGCTCGGGAAAGTTACCATCTCAGGCCGTAGCAGCACCGCGAGAGAATGTAAGTGTGATCTCGATGGTAGGAGAGCAAAGGGCCGCTGAAAAAGAAGAGGAGGACGAATTTGCAGAAAAGTCTCGACCGAGACATGAAAGTCTCGACCGCGACTTTAACCCCGAGAGAAACTCGCGATCGCTACATCAAACATTCGACCGTAACATTGGCTTCGAGGAGAACTCTCGATCGCGACTCCAAAGTCTCGATCGAGATGGAAGTAATCCAGACATCGAAAGTTTTTCCGAAAAAAGTCTCGACAACGACATAGACTCTCGACCGCGACTTTCTGACAATGATGCTCGGGATGACGACGAGATCCTCAAGAGGTTCGGGAAATGCCAGGGGAATAGCTATCTACTCCAACTCGCCAAGAAGGTGCCCCGTTTCGCTACGCGATTGAAGGAGATGTGCACTAAGAAAGCAACCGAGAAGCTGCAAGGGAGGCAGCAGGTACAGGTAAGAGGAAGGGTCTCCGCAGCCATCCAGCCGAAGATGGCTACTAAGCGCGCAGACCCAGGAATGGTGAGCATCCCATGTAGCATAGGTCAAACTAGAATTGATAAAGCTATGTTAGACTTATGGGCTTCGATAAATGTTTTACCTTACTCAGTTTATGAATCATTAAATCTAAGGCGCATGAGGAAAACAGGGATTGTTTTGCAACTAGACGACGGATCTACGATCTACCCGAGAGGGTTAAAGTAGAAAACATTAATTTTCTTGCGGATTTCTATGTGCTAGATGATAAACATGAGACGCATGCTACACCTGTCCTTCTAGGTCGACCATTTATGTGGACATCTAAGACTAAGCTAGATCTAGATATCGGGGATCTTACGCTTGAATTTAATGGGGATGTGATCAAATTCAATATTTTTGGGACTAAGGCACAACCCCTAAACGATAGATCCGTATTCTGCATAAATGATGTTATTAAAATTTCCGAGCTAGGATTCTAATGATGTTTTGGGGAGTGGCCCCACCTCGCTAACCAAACAGGAAAAGAATCCTGCTAACGCGACTGTGCAGGTCCCCAAGAAAGCAAAAGGAAAGGCTAAAAGTAGAGCCAAGAATAAGAGTGGGAAGAACAAAAAGGAGAAGAAGCCCAAGCCAGTATGGGTGGTGAAGGAGGAAAGTGGTCTAAGGTTCAAACCTTTCCATCCATGGTTTGAAGAAATTATTGCTAGATGATGCGATCCGGAAAGGAAACAATAAACAAAGTCAGCAGAATAAATCACCCGAAATCACTAAAGTCGCGATCGCGACTACAGGGTCTCGACTATTATATGTTGTAACTAGCGACTATTAGCTTAGGATTAGTGGTGTTTGTGTTCTTATTGAGTGGTATTCCCGGAATCAGGTATGATTGTTCACTTATAGATTTCCGGGATGCTTTTAAGAGTTATTTTGTGGTATTGTATTATGGAGATCCTATTTGTACTCACCTCTAGTGCATTTGGGACGGAGCTAGAGAGAAGACGACCACACCTACACCCATGGAGAAGCTGAGAGGCGAAGCCGAGCAGCCTCGGAAGCTTACGGAAGACCGAAGACCAGTCCGAGAGAAGGTTTCAAGACGAAGAAGAGCTACGGAGAAGATGTCTCGGTCGAGACTTTGGACTCTCGATCGAGAATTTCCCTTGACATGGATGTCGCGGTCGAGACTATAATGTCTCAATCGCGACTTTGCCTCGACATGAAAGTAGCGATCGCGACCCCGAAGTAGCGATCGAGTCTTGAGCCGTTTCTGAGTGACTTGGGAAAAAGTCTCGACAGCGACTTTATGTCTCGATCGCGACTCGACATTATACCCGGCCCAATTGCAGATCCAAGCCCGGGAATCTATCAGTTTTTCCCTTTTTTATCATTTATTTTCTGTTATTTTATTTCCTAGAGGATAGATTCTATATAAGCCTCTAGTTTTTAGGTTAGAAGAGTTAGTTATTTCTTTTGCCACTTTTCACAATTAAGTTCTTAGAGATTCAGCAGCCAAGAGGAAAGCTCCCACATTTGTGCCATCTTCTACCTTCATCCCTGGTTAGTTCATCCATAGTTATGTATAGCTTTCTCTTGGCTATGTCTGGCTAAGTCCTAACGAGTTCACTCTTAGGCTGAGGTCATTATTCTAGGAATTGTTTGTGAGAATTCTATGTTTATGTTCGAATAATAATTTTAGCATTGTTTTATTTTCTCTTGTGGTTATTGCATACAACAAGGGTTTCTAGGACTATTTGGACTAGTTGCTATTTACGAATAAAGAGTGGGACAACTAGATTATTTATTTAAAAGAACATAACTTTATTAGAATTTGATGATCAACTTTCCATGAGAATAATGTGCTGAGACTGAAAGAGTGAGCTTTTCATCATTATAAGTTTTCAAAAATCCAACGCAATCAATTATTATTGTTTTCGATAATTTTCCAAACGAAAACCCCCTTTTTACTGCTGATAACACAATTTGAGTTAAACTATCGTTGTGGCTCCCTGAGGAATCGACTCCGACTTGCCGCTTTACTAGTGGAAGTTAGTTGGATTTATTTTTTATAGCAACAACGACTGGTAAAACGCCTGTCACTCATTCATCTCCATGTTACATTTCCGGACCGCCTACCAAGCCATGTGCTCTAACTCGATGGGAAGATGACACCCTTTCCCAAAAACTAACCAATAGGGTGACATGCCAATGGGTGTCTTGATGGAATTGTAGTATTCCCATAAAGCATCATCACGAAGAAGACTCCAATCGTTTCTATTAGGGGCAACCGTCTTCTCTATCACTCCCTTAATCTGCCTGTTTGACAACTCTGCTTGCCCATTGCTCTGCGGATGATAAGCAGTAGAAACTATATGGGTAACACCATATTTCTTGAGAAGAGCACTCACCGTCCTATTCACGAAATGAGTTTCCCTATCGCTCACAAGAGCCTTAGCGATCCCAAATCGAGAAACGATGTTCTCCTTCAAGAAACTTGACACTACTTTTGAGTCGTCAGTCCTGGTGGCCTTTTCTTCCACCCACTTGGAAACATAGTCCACCGCAAGCAATATATATATGTTCCCATAAGAGTTAAGAAAAGGTCCCATGAAATCAATCCCCCAAACATCAGACATCTCACAAAAGATTAATGGTGTTTGGGGCATTTCATTCCTTCGGGAGATTTTCCCGACCCTTTCACACGCTTTGAAAACACGTAAGCGTCTCGAAAGATGTGTGGCCAATAAAATCCGGTGGTCAAAAGTGTTCCCCACATGCATAAGAATGGCAAAAGGTTAGAACCGATTGTACATCATTATGTGGGAGACATCTTCAGATCACTTTATCAACACAATGCTTCCAAAGGTATGGGTCATATTACCACAAAAACCAAAACCAACGCTTAGACTTTCAAGGTGAACTCAAAAGGATCTTTAGTTCTTCATAATTTTGAGAAATCATATTACAAAATGAGAGTGTTTTCTAGATTGAGATATTACATAATGGTAAAAAACCCTAAGAAATCCTTACAAACCTCTCCCAAAAATGTAATCTCAAAACCCCCATTCAACACACTAAATTCTAGGAGTTACAAATCAAATGGTCAAACTTCAAAGAATTACTACGGGAGGTAAGGGTGCGGTCGCCAAACCGCGGCCTTCGTTTGGCATAAGGAAGACTGGAGTTGGATGTTGGGAACCGCAACCACGGTGGGTTGACCGCGACCGCGGTTTGGTTTCTGCAATCTCTTCACTTGGCATGCTTTCGGCTTTACTTTAGCGTCTTCGATCCTTACGCTTCGTATGCTTCATTTTGTTGCTTATGTGAGTCGAAATGCCACTTTATTTGCATAAAATACTCCTTTGACGCCATCGGGATTGCGACCATCAGAAGACAAGGATGTACCTATGATGACCAAGTTAGAAAAGAAGTTTTTAAAGAGACACGGTGGCTTCCGAAGAGACCAAGCTAAGCCATGAGACCTTAAAGATGTCGTGTGATATAACTTACAAGAAAAGGGACACATGGATAAATCATGCACCAGTGCTAAGGTGGATCCCAACTCAACTCAAACTCCACAAAATAGTGCCTTTGTCACTTTATGGGGTGATTCAGATGATGAGCCAGACTGTAGTGAAGCACAAGAGTTGTGCTTAGTAGGAGGTGAAGATTCTAAATTGGATGACGACATCGAGATAACTTCTATTAACTTTGAACTTCTTCCAAAAAATAACCTTGTTGAGCTTCTCAAAGAATTGGTTGTAGATCCTAAATTTATCAAAGCTAAAGAGAGAGCACAACAAAAAGAGCTGAATGATATAAGAAAGAACACAATTGAGCTTTCTAAACAATTGCATTCAAAGCCCATTTGTGAGCTTTGTAAACGACAAGGTCTAGCAAAGAGTTCTGACTCAACTATAATGGACATGCTTGATAAAATCCTAAACAAGGTAGATGATCTTGTTGAGAATGTTGAAGAAAAAACTGTTAACCTAACAATATTTGTAAAAGCATGACCAGGATTGGGCTTTAACAATCTTGATTCTTCCTGCAATTCATTTACATATCTATGTATTGACCTTAATGAAAACATAGTCAAGTTAGATAAAGAACTTAAAACTTGTAAAGCTGAAAATCAATATAGACAAAGCAAGGTCCAGGTTCTTGAGAAGGACCAAGTGAGACCAAACAATGGTTTCAAGGAGAAATGCGCACAAATGTATATCAAATAAGTGCAAACTCCAATCACTTAGCCTATTAGAATTGAGAATAGGGAACCATTTTGTCTGGGAAAAGGCAAGTATGGTCACGTAAGAAATAACCATTATTGCACTCTCTATAGAAACAATGGTCATTCTCGAGATGAGTGTGAGAGGTTAATTGAGCTCAAGAACAAGACCTACAAACCTACTAAGGCTAACTATGAAAAGGGCAAGCTCGATCAAGCTTGTATCATTGATGGCAAGCTTGACCAGGGCAGGTCTTTTAAGACAAAGTTATACGTACTAAGCCTTCGAAAGCCATGAATGCATAAACTAAAACACAAAAAGGTATTCCTTCTATAGGTAAACCACATCAGGTCCTTGTTCTTAATGATCCCATCTATTATGACTATGTTCCTCGAGCTGTTATGATGCTTGTTCTACCTTCCATCTTAGGAATAGCCAATCCTAACAAGCCTTCCAAGTCAATGCTTCATTGGGTACCCAAAGCTTAATTGTTTTATTGTAGGTTGAAATGAAGAATAGGAACTACATTGTCATATATATCCAGGCTAATCTCATTTCAAGCTAAAGAAGGGATATCATCTCCTACGATGTGTAGAAGAAAGTCAAAATCAAGCATGTTGTAATGTCTATTTGCATTTCTTTCACTCCAATATACTCAGAGATGTCTATCTAGTTGAGCTATGCATCGTTGAGTTCAAGCGAGACCAATTTGTGGTAAGGCTAGAATGTCCATATTTCAAGAGAGAGTTAGTACAGCTCAAGCGTGAAATCAGAGTTATAAATCGGGTCTTAGCTATACCAGTGAGCTAATTCTTGTACCTTCGGAAGAGAAAACAGCGGATATTTTCACTAAGGCGCTTGACAGGTTACCTTTCTTAACCTTAGGCTTCATGTTAGTCTTCTACTTATTCATTAGCCCAAGAATGGTATGCGCTGAGAGCGACTCTCTAACTTTGACTATGAAATAACAACTTTATCGTCACTGGGAACATTAGTTTGATTGCACTTCTTACTTTTTTCTTATTCATGTATCATCTATTACAATAGGCTAATCAATCTAGAGTTGTATATTGTAGTTAAGCTATAGCTTATAGTCATAACCAATCGCATGCTCTTCCTTCTATCCAAAATAGAAAGAGATGGTCTCATTCTAGCAATATTACAAGCCCATAGAAATGATCCACTTCTATCGGTGTCCTAAGCTGACTTAAATATAACGCTTCCTAGTCCATATATAAACTCTACATATGGAGGTATTCATTTTGTGACAAATAGAGAATTACCCTCATATATGCACATACTTGATATATATATTAATGTATGTGAGTGTGTTCTGTCCCATCGTTGAAATGCGCTTTTTCCTATTAAACTTGCATGCTTAATCGTTGAACTTATCACACTATATGCACGCTTCACATCTTAAGAATGATCTATTCATTATTTAGTAAGTAGATGAGTCGGTAATTGTGGTTAACTTTTGGTAATGTATGATTAAGACTTCTAATTTAGTTCTTATTCATATTTGGATTGTTTCCTCTCTCTTGCACTTAATTATTTATTGGATTTGAATTATTTATTCGTCCTGATCATCTAGGTAGATTAGATCTATTCATATTGCTAGGGTTTGACATGTCATTGTTGGAAGGTGTTATCTACTGTGTAGCAAATCTATTGCATAATCTAGTTGGGATTGTGATTGTGGAGAGAGTTGGTTGTGTGTTAAATAACGACTTAAGTTAATGGTACTACATGCACCTATCTATTCCTGATTTTATTGTTGCTTCACTTTTAAATCATGATAGTTTCAGGGTTGTAGTTTAGTAAGGGTTATCAAGACTAGTTGGACTAATAACAATACAAGAACAGGGATTAGACCAACCATAGAATAAGAATTATAGATGATCTGGCACATCATTAGAAGTCAATGATCAACCTATCTATTCGTTGTGGGAATACTTGTTGAACGAAGTGTTTTCCCATATTGATTTAAAATCTAGTTTAATTAGTTTGTCTCATCCAAATCCCCTTTGGTTACTTTATAAGTTGATCATATTAAGAACACAAGAAATGATAAGTTGACTCCCTGTGGGATTTGACCCTTCCTTGCCACTTTACTAGGGTAGAGTTGATAGTTAGGAAAATTACTTTGATAGAGCATAACGCCACATTTTTTGTGGCTCCATCATGAAGCCTTTCCAGCCACCTCCATCAAAGACAGCGAAGTTAGCTCCAGCTGAAGTCTCAGAATTTCTCCCAATCCCTTTAGGTGTGATAAAGAGGGAGATTCTCACTCCGGTTATAGTGGGTCCAGAAATTCTCAGGGAGATTGATAGAACCTTCAAATATTGCAGATTCACAAAGCTGCTTCAGATACAAAAATGGGACAAGCTTAAGGCTGAGGTTAGTCGCGCTGATCTTGACCATGTACGACAGTTTTATGCACATTCCAGTGGTGTTTCTTTAGTTGTTGAGCCGAATATGTGTTGCATCACTTGGGCGCATGGAGCTAGTGAGAGATTTAAGGTAAATGATCTTTATAAACCTATAGGGGAAGAGTTAGGCTCAGATGGTACACTGGTAGGGTTTGGTTGTCTTCACTAGAAGAATTGGCCAGCTAACACGCTCGCAATCGGGGAAACCGTTGTTGGAAAACTAATTCCATTGGTTTGAAAGGTTGAGTATACGTCTTCTTCGAAGCACCTCCTCCACCACTTCATAGTGAAACCTCGACTTGGTTACCATATCTGGGTGTTGTATAATGGAACAAGCTTTAAGCGGCTAGATAATCAACACAATGCAAACAATATTCAGTCACATGGTGGTAAGTCGAGCTCATACTTCTTCTCCACTTCCCTTTCCTCATATTGTGTCCATAGTGCTTAAGGCCGAGGGACTGTGCAAGCCAGTGAAGGAGATCGTCTTCAAACAATGTGCATATAGTGGAAAAGTTTTCTTCTCTGGTCGCTAAGCCTACAACTCCAAAGAGCTCAACTCCAGCTGCCTCATCTTCAAGGTCGTAGTCGAAGGATGTTCATGTTCCTCCTCCCACGTTTGGTGGTCAAGCTTCAAAGCACATAGAGAAAGCGATTTAGGCTCAGTGCGAGAAAATTGAGATGAAGCTTGAAGGCATCATTACTCAACTCGAGCTTATGACTGAGCGCCTGGATGAGATGGTGATTATGCTGGGGGCTTTGGTGAACGCTAGAAGGCGCGAGTGACTTGATTTGTTGTGTGTGTGTGTGCTTTGTTTCTCCATTTTGCGTGCTTGTTTAATTAGCTATCCTAGCATACCATCTTCAAAAAGGTATAAGGAATATTATATCATTATGACATGGTTTCTCTATGCTTGTGCTTATTGCTTGGTTACTCTCTAGATTAACTTGTCCACTGTCTTTCTATGCATGTTTGTAAAGTTAGGCTTGATAGTGCTTTCCACATTAGTTTCCTTTGCATGAGTTAGGCTTGACATTTTTCGATGATGTAAAAAGGGGGAAGTAACAGGTACATTCCATAATTAGGTAAGGGGGAAGTTTTAGACCATCTTGGTCTAAGGGGGAATAAAGGTAATCTCGCTAAAACTCTTAGTGAAGGTATTTGTTTGTTTGGCTGAATTTGAATGTTTGGTTTAAGCTCAATTGTCTATCTTGATCTTTACTAAGTATGTTCAAAGTTAATAAATATGCTTACATGTGTATGGGTTTGTCATCATCAAAAAAAGGGAAAATTGCTTGTTTGAGCAAGATCTTGATTGAGCTAGCTAAACCGTTTCGCTTGTTTTGATGATAACAAATTCAAGTGTTTTAATGTTTTTATGTGTTTTAAGCTAACCAGGTGATGATCGAGGAGTTTAGGGTTCGCTTTGACAAAAGAGGGCTATCTTAGACCTTTCAGTGTCTAGATTGGAGTCTAGCGGGGAAATCTTAGTCTAGCTATGACTAAATAAGTTTAGATGTGAAGAAATAAGAAGCAAGAGGATCACTCTTTAAGACAACGAGGTTGCGCTTTAAGCGAGAGGATCACGCTTCATGTTAAGAGTTGAAGATAAATGTATGTAATTGATCCAGCGCTACACGGGTGGAATCCTGGAGACGCGCTTTGAAGATTTGGTCTATGCAAAGGAAGACTGGAAGCGGGAATTGGAACAATGAGGTTGCAAGAAACATTTTCTAATATAGCTCGAAGCCAAGGATCGTTGAGCTTGACAAATCAAGAAAAGCACGCGGATTGCCAACGTGGAAGCTAGATCATCAAGCTGAAGAACACAAAGCAATGTTGGGCATCGATGTCATTCAGTTAGAGATTGATCACGCAGATTACTAAGGTGGAGTATTTTCATGCAACGCAAGTTCGAAAGTTCTAGCCTGATGAGATTAAGTTATAATTCTATAAATAGAGTCCATTAAGGTGGTTGTTATGTACGAGCTTCACATGCAACAATCAAACTATAGCTAAGTCACTTATAGATCTTGAGAGAGAATTACTTGTATGAGCTGAGAGAGAATCTTGTATTTGAAAGAGTGTTACTTGAGAGTAATTTGGAGAAAACACTAGAAAGAAGCTAAGTGTATCTTAAGAGTGTTTGTCTCAAGCTTGAGTGTGTAATTGATCTTTTACGAATACATGCTAGTGGTGAGTTTTATCCTGGATCTACTAGAGATCTTGTGTTTTCACCTTGAGTAATTCTTATGCAAGATCTTAGAGTGCTTAGTCCGTATTACTCGTGATTAATTATAGGTAATGTCAATTACACTTAAGCTCGATAGCTTCGTACAACTATTTGAGTTACTTAGAGATTAGCCCGATCCTAAAAGATGGTTGTTGTTGACCATGAGTTTCAAGTTACTACTGATTTTGCGGTTATAAATGTTTCTACACATGGTGATATGAACTTCTTCCAGGATGACATGATGAGTGATACCGAAGGGATTGTTAGCTTTACTCTTGGAGGCTTGAGGGTGATGACTTCCTTTCTGTCTTTCCTTCATAATTTAGAATTTTCCTATGGTTACTATGTTGTGCCATTTGTGCTTGAACTCGGTCGTGTTGTTGTTAAGTTCCCAACTGTTGTTGGAGCTTATGAGTGCGCATGTCGATTTTTTGTTGATACTCGTGGTCGGTTTCTTGAGAACACTACTGGTCTACATACCTTTTGGTTTGACCAAGGAGGCGAAGGATGCGACTGGCTCACATTCGAGATATTTTAGGATTACCGTACTGCTACCAATGTGTTGTCTTGATTCAAGGAAACGTGGGTCTGTTTTTAAGGTTTTCATGCTCAACTATTTACTTTGATCTACTCTACTACTGCTTATAACGGTCTCATCACCTTGTATCTTTCCCAGGACTAACTCATTGTCGACACGGGGACATGTCAAAGAAAAAAGGGGAGAATGATAGGAATTTTGACGTCCCATTAATGGTCTTTGAAGTAATTAAGGGGTTTTTAGGAAGGTTTTTGAGTTTCACAAGTAGTTTTAGAATTAATTGTCTTTTGAGATTCATTATTTTGTTTTAGATTTAATTTTGTCATTTCAGATTCTTATTAAATATGTTTGTTAGTTTTAGGATGTGTGTTCCCATCTTCCATGATGGTCCGATCCGTTAGAATAATGGCCAATATGCCCAACCCTAGTTCCCTTCTTTAGGATATTTATACCCACCTTTTTTGAACATTTTAATTAGTATATGTTTAAAGGATAATTTTGAAGTAAGAATTTCTCCGTTTCATCATCACGCTTTTGGCCGAAGAAGTAGACAAAGTTTAAAGATTATTTTTAACTGAGACTTTTTCCTCTTTTATCCTTAGGATTTTGGTCAAAGTTGAAGCCTGGATTTAGGTTAATTTTGAAGTGATAATATACTCTTTTAACCTAAAATCTTGTCCCCAAAATTTCCATTTCCTCTCCTCTCTTGTAATACATTGCCCACCTTGCTGCCTCCCCCACCTGTGCAAACCTGCGTGCCCTCACCGCAGTGGGCGCCTCCAGCGCGCCATCCTCCCTCCCACCTTCCTCCATCAATTTCGTATCAGTTGGTATCAGAGCATCAACCGATCGAGCCACCAAAGTCGTTCTTCATCTATCATTCATTATCTTCGCATCTTTAATAGTCCATCGTTCATCATATCCTAATCTTCGGTTATCATCGTTCATCATCATAAATCATTATCCATTACCATCGTTCATTATCTACGGCTTCACGCACACATCCTTCCCGTTGTTGGGCTAAGACACCATAGAAGAATCGTCATAACTTCCTATTCGTTCAATATTTCAATCAGAAATTTTTTGGATACAAACTAGACTCGTATATAAAATTCCTCCAATTGGAATAAATGCATTTTCATTTGTGACAAGGTGGAGCGGTATATTACAAGACGGACCAACATTCAGGAAATCTGGTAACGAGAGTTGCCGGCGCCGTGCACGTTGAACATCGGTGAAGGAGGCAGCCACCATCATCTTCCATATCCATCATTATCTTCAAGTTAGCCATGGACTTTGGACTTCTTGTGTTTTGTTATGGTAAAGACGAAGTGCCAAATCCTTGGAGTTACAAATTTGAAGACGAATGGTTTGTCTTACTTTTGATGCTTTTAATTCTCTCTCATTTTATTAGTGGAAGTTACATATAGCGTTTTTATTGTAATTGATGTTTTCGGCCATTA
The DNA here is from genome assembly GCF_046119375.1 of Phyllobates terribilis. Taxonomy (NCBI): domain Eukaryota; kingdom Metazoa; phylum Chordata; class Amphibia; order Anura; family Dendrobatidae; genus Phyllobates; species Phyllobates terribilis. Next base: position 32,226 of record NW_027368881.1, on the reverse strand, counting down.
CATATAAGAAAGAGATTACTTCAAGAGATATAATTAATTTAAAAAAAAATGAGTGATTAAAAAAAGTGAGAAACAAATTTTTTAAAATTCAAGATGGTCCACGTACATTGTCAACATTTCGAATACTATGATGACGAGTTTTTGGATTGATACTAGCACATTGATTATTACTTTACTCAAAGAGATAATGATGAGGTCTAGCAATGTGAAGTCGCTATCAGTTGCTTCATCGTCTACTCCCTTACTTGGTGGAATCATGAATAGAAGTACCGTTAATATTGTCGTTTGCAACCCATCATAACATGGGAACAAATTTTTTTTGTTATGACAAAGCATTTTTTTCTGGATGTTGAACTAAATCCTATACCGTTAGTTGTACACCACGATCTAGGACCGCAACCATTGGACTTCATCGATCACTCTACAAAACCACTTGAGCGTTGTTCTAAGCTTGCCATAGTTCGAGCCACTCGGTTTTACCCATGAGTCCCAATATTAGAGTCGCATCCACACCAATATGAAGATTTTAGGGCGCATCCCTTGCTTGAGCAAGCATTAGCTGCAGCTGTGGACGCCAGAGTTGTGGCCAAAGACGCCTAACGGCTATGTGTCATTTACAAACCATTGTTCTAGCTGAGATCACAACAATACAATGCAACATGGACACAATATACACCAAGATCTGTGGGGTCTTTCTTTGGGTGCCCCCCACCATGCCTGCTCCGATGTCTTTGGTGCCACTTCTAAGCGATGCCTCTACTTCACCTCCTCTTTAATTGGATAAGGGAAACGGCTTGAAATTTCCACTCCTGCATCTGACTCTACAATCACTATATCCACCATCCATGTGGAGCCAGCGACCACTAATCTTCCCCATGTGATCACCTCGGCACCCTGTTCAATGGTCCACAATGAATTGTTTATGCCGCCCCATATTCTAGATCCCATGTAATTGAGTGACTCCATGGAACATGTGGCACTTCCTTCAGAAGTGTCCATCATCTCTACCGCGTTGTCCATTCCAGGTGAGAAGCTCAATCCAGAACCAGAGTCGTTCATATTTCGCTATGAGGTGCCACGAGTGCGTCTTGTGCTCTACATTGATTCAATGCTCTCTTTGCTTTCTACACATTCAATCTCCCTTGCTACTACTTGTTTGAAGCACGGACTCTTCGATTCCAAGGGAGGGAGAATGACGCAATCTTGGCATGCAATCACCTGATTCAAGTCGAACATGAAATAACCTCGACCATTGCGTCATCCTTAGAAATATACTTAGTATATAGTTATTACGTATTTTATTATTAATTAGCATTCTCATGTTTTATGCATTTTCTATTTAGGGTCCGTGCTTCTCTTATACTTAAGAAGGTCGACCCATGATTTAGGATAAGGCCTAAGCCCAATAGGATTTTGGAAGCTTTCATTTGACTATATATAGAATGTGTGTATTTCATTTATAACCACGTTGAGTTTATGCAATTTAAAATTTGAGATTATCTCATCTTTGGCATGAGCGTTAAACCTGGTAAACATTGAACGCAATTTAGAAGTTGAGTTATCTCCTCTTTGCATCGGCGCCAACCCAGCCCTGGATCTCACCTCAACGAGCCATTATCATTCTTTTATATTACTCAAACACATTCTTGTTCTATTACTCAAACACTTATACACAAATCAAAGACCCGTGAACGTGCTCGATCTAGATCCGGGTCCGTGATGAAATGACATCCAAGTCGTTTTCGTATCAATGTGTTTTAATGTCATGAAGTTGAATCTGGCAAATTGCACATTAAGATTTTAACATCCAACACGGTTACTTGACAAAGCGTGATCAACCAAGTTGATGTAACCATTGCAAGATCGAGAAAGGGAATCTTGCTGACCAACTAGAGTGAAGAGTCTCGCAGATATGGCTATACCGACACTCCTTAGAAAATCTGGATTAAAGCTAGTCTATAAATTGCAAAGAGGAATACACGGATTAACAAGTAGTTCATCCAATTCTCTCTCTTTTGTAATATGAGTGTAAAGTTTTTATCTTCAAGTATCGTAAGAAGGATACTAGTGAAGAGAGAGAAAAACTAAGAGTGTAGAGACTTTTTCTAAGACTCATTGAGTCGCTTACAAGCAATACAAGAGCTAGTGAGTTTTATCCTAGATTCTTAAAAGATAAAGCTTCTCACTATTTAGTGAAGCTTGTTTCAACATTATTTTTTCTTTTTTTTGGCACAAGGTCTAAGTCTTGCTGAATCTCAGTTCCTATCAGGAGAACGATCCAACAATTGGTATTGGAGCTTAAAAGTTTATCAAGCTTCAGTGACAAATGAAGAACGATAAGCATACTTGAAATTTCACATTTGGGATCTCTCTAACAAGCACCACGTGTTGCTCCCTGGAATGGTCGATTGGTAGATATCTATGAAGACCAATTACATCCAACAAAAACGACTATCGATGTTGGATGGTAATTGATAAAGGCAATGTTGTTGTTTCTACATACCTTGGATACAAAAGTTGGGATACCAAAGAGTACACAACCATGGTAAAAACGCCAAAGCACGACAACTCATCCTCAACTCACTTTCAAGGAAGGATGTCGATAAATTCATGATAATCCCTATTACCAATGACATATGGAAGGATATCATTGATATGCATAGGGGAAGTGAAAACATGAAAAACAACCATAAATTTGAGCTTCGATGAGAATTTTACTCCCTAAAGATGGGGGAATCTGAAACTATATCAGGTTACCACTCAAGATTTTAAATCTTAGTCAATAAGATGTCCTCTGATGGAGTGAAGGTTGAACTGTGGGAGATTTTTCTAGCATTCATCAATGGAGTAAATTAAAAGTTAGAGACCACAAGGCACATCATGCTTATGACAAAAGAATCCAAGGAGCTTCCAGTTTCAGTTCTCACTGAAAAGTTTCAGATCTAGTAGATTGAAAAAAAATAAGACAATTCATCCAGATAATCCAAAGCGTATGCACTCAAGCTAACCAGTCTGAGAAAGAGAATGGAGAGCGAAGATTACAACGAACAATACGATAATATTGATGTCTCAGTGATCACAAAAACGGTCAAGAAGTTTCTCAATAACAAAGGCTCACTCAAGAACTCCATTCCACTTAAGCGAGACCTAAAGGACTATGTCTGCTACAACTGCCAATTGAAATGGCATCTAGCTAAGACGTGTAAAATGAAAAGGTAGTAGTAAGGTGAAGCAACACCAAGAAAGCTTTCTTTACCACATGGGGAGACTTTATCTATGAAATATATGTTGGATAAGACACTCAAGCAAAGTGCTTAGTAGCCGTTGAGGATTCTGAAGAAGATTAGCCAGTACGGGTATCTTCCGTTAAGCTTGTGTTTGTTTCTAATTATGAATTAATACTCATGATAAAAGGGATTATAGAATATAGTGAGAAATTACAACAACAAGCTAATGAATATAAATATGAGAATAATGAACTTAGGCTAGAAGTTGTGTAATTGTCTACAAAACTCCATTCTAACAAATGACACTAGTAACCAAAACATTTGATTCATGCCAGGGTAAGATTCAAAAGGGCATCTTTGAAACTACTATTTATAACAATCTAGACCTATTAATAACAATCGAGACTTAATAGTGAACAAGCTTAATCAACTCACTAAGTCTATCGATGAGAAGATTGGTAATCAAACAATCTTCGTCAGAGCTATACCTGGTTTGGGCTATGATTCTCATGCGGACACATCATCCACTTACAACAACTTTGTACCTAGGGATCTAACTGAAATGATCATTTCTCTAGATGAAGCGCTTCAATTGTGTAAAAGCAAGAATGAACACAAGAAAGAAAAGATAAAGGTACTAGAGAAAGATCCAAAAGAAAAAAATGGTTTCATGGTGCTAATACTGACACAATGTATGTGAATCAGGCTTAGAATCAAATTTCTAAGCTTGAAAAGAAAACTCCAATCACCTTGATAAAGGCAAATATGGGTATGTTAGGTATTGCAATTGGTGTAAATTTTGTGGTTATAATGGGAACACTCATTATGAGTATGAGAAGAAGGAAGAGCTTATAAGTAAGCCTTATATGCCAATCAAGTCAAAGCCTCATCAAGAGAATGACTCGGATGATCCATCTTACTATGAGCTTATAACTCCTGTTGAGAAAGGTATAGCTGCTCCTAGTTCCCAAGGTACTATCAAACTAATAAACCCATAAAAGATAAGCTTTGTTGGGTTCCAAAAGCTTGATTGTCTCACTTGCATGTTTATATGACAAGTTGTGACAAGTGGTAGAAACCATAATTTTATGCTCTCATTTCAAGCTACATAAGGAGGGAGCATCTCCTACGAGGACAAGAGTAAGGATGAATTAAGGGAAGTAAGAACGTGAAATTGACATAGAAGATACAAATAAGAGATGTTGATCTAGTGGAAAATCTACGTTTCAACCTTCTCAGTGTCGCAGAAATCTGTGACCAAGGAGAGAATGAGGTAACATTCACTGCCACAAACTGCCTATTTCTAGCTTCCAACAAAGAAGTGATCATGATGGGCAGTGAGTTGAAAACTCTTAGCTATTCAACTTTGCCTTCAACCAAAGAGTCACTTATGTCTAGCCTTTGTAGCTGTCACGACTAGGTCACGCTAGTCTCCACATTCTAAACAAGCTCAAAAATAAAGAATTCATGAGAGGACTCCTATAGGTCAATAAGATAGCATGACCATTGCATTTATTTTGCTCAAGCTAAGGCTCATCTACAAACATTCCAATAAAAAAGGTAGTATCTACAAAGAAGCATCTAGAGCTTCTCTATATGTATCTTGGTGGGCCACTACGTGTTCAAAGTCAGGTGGTCAAAGGTATATATATGTCTCAGTTGATGATTACACTTGCTTTACATGGACTCTCTTCTTAATGACTAAGGATGAAGAATTTTCTGAATTTTCCTCCATAGTTCTTCTTTTACAAAAGAGTCTTGGTCTCCATCTTTGTTTTGTTTGCTCGGATCATGGGCCAGATTCAAGAATAGGGAGTCTTAATTTTTTCAAGGACAAGGGCATAAGACAAAACTTCTCAGCTCTAAGACACCCTTCCCAACACCTCCCCCTCAGAAAGATGGCATAGTATAGAGGAAGAATAAAACTCTAGAAGACATGGTGAAAATAATGCTAGTCTCGAGTGGTCTCCCTTACCACTATTGGACGCAATAAGTAAGCACAACTTGTTACATAATCAACATGGTGATCTTTAGACCCTTGATAGAGAAGGTTCCATATGGACTACTTAAAGGCCAAACAACAAAAATCTCCCCTCTTAGAGTTTCTGGCTCCAGGTGAAATGTCCACATAAACAGGAAATACGACTAGGCGAGTTCAATCCTAGGAATCATGAAGTAGTCTTCCTTGGATATGCACCTTCAAGAAAAGCCTACATGGTTTTAAACAATAAAACAAAGAGAATAGAAGAGATCATACACGTTAGATTTGATGAGTGACCCATGGCACATCAAGCTTCATCAGACCAAGATCCCTTTCCAACTCAAATCAACTCTTCTTGACCTTCTCCCAGTTTTCTACATCACCCTCACACTTAATTGACTTCAGGTGATGAAAGTAAAGATGGCGAGCAAGCATTGGTAATCTCCCTTCTACTATTGAAGATATCCATGACTCACCATCCACTAAAGCAAAAGAGGATAATATGCCCATTCTTGAAGACTTTGTTCAAGGGGAGTAAAAAGAGGCACTAATAGGCACGTAGACGATGTGTCTATAGCCATGAGTTTAACACCATTTCACTTCATTTATGGGCGTTCATATGGCATATTTAGTCCAAACCATTATTTGATGATATATATCTTATTTAAGTTACCCTGGAGCTTATTACAGTAAACAAGGAACTTATGAAGAGTGAAGACGAAGGTATGCAGATCGGAGGTGAAAAACAAGCCAAGGAGTCAATATTTGACAGAGATCCCATAGGTAGCCGTGGCACATCCAATGGCGCCCGTTGATGTGGAATTCGAGTAAGACTACAAAGAAGTCATCAGCGTCCGCCGATCTCCAGACGGACATAAAGATTTTGTGCTGAATTGATTTGTTATTTTCCGAAATTCTGTTATTTATTTATTTCTTTTAGGTTAAACCTTTAAAAAATCAAAAGTCTATCATTTTTAGAAACGCTTGGTACATTGTTTATGGTTTATCTTTTATCGTTCTGCAGTTTGTGCTACGCTTGAGAGAAACATTGATCTTGGGTGTTTTGTAGTTCTTCTTCAATTGGTAGTAATTGTTCTTCATTATTTTATCTTTATAAATATTTGTAAGGAGGGCTAAAGGCCCAATTTCTTAGTAAAGCATTGAATTGTTGTTTGATTTGATGTAATTGAGTAATTTCGGTATGTTAGCATGATTTGATTGTTTTTCTCTGAATTTAATATCTATTAAATTCTATGTTTTAGTGATAGATTCAACACTTAGTATTAATGTCTCTATTCATAATTTTTAGTATAGATTAATGTTGTTCGTCTTGTTATATTCCTTCAAAACAAGCATGAACACTTAGATTCGGCTTGACTAAGCCTTAGTGTAGAGAATTGCATTGTAGGCTAGTCGCAAAATTCCTATTCAATGGTGCTCTTTGATTTATTTTTTCCATTGATTTGAACTATAGGAGTTTGTCATAGTTAATAAATTTGGTTAGGTTTAGTATGGTCGGTTTGAGGTGCTAGATAATTGTCATAGGAATAGGGTCAAATATGCCAGTGTATGTGTTCTCATGAAATTAAAATGATGTTCATGAACTAAATAACATGAATTTTCTTTGCTAAGAATATTTTTAATTAGTTTTATAAATGATAGGGCTAAACCTACCCACAAGCGTATGGGATCAATTGTAGCTTTTTAAGTGTCTTTCCCACGAGGACAAAGTAGTATCTTTTGTAACTAAAATGGTAATCTATGTCTTAATAAGATAATTTGGTGATTATGCTACGAAAACTAGAAAACACAACTTTTGGAAGAATATGTGAATGGGAAATATCTAGGATGAAGGATCACCACAACAACTCCTTGGTAGATTACAAGATGTGTTTATCAAATCATAGCATGGCTTGTTGACGGTATGAAATCAAATATATATCTACTAATTCCTTTCAGACAATAGTAGACGTATCTAAACTCCAACTAACAATCACTGTCGTGCAAAGTTAATCAAGCATAGACTAATAGTCACTTAAAAACTAGAACTAGACCGGGTTAACATCCACTTTCGTGCTCAGCTAAGTCCAACTAACCTAGGTTTTTATTATTACTTATATCTCCACAAGAACAAACAAGTCTATTCGAGTTCAATTCTAGGTAATCCAACATTAACAATGTTCTTTCAGACTCATGCCATGTCTAATTGAAATCTATAGGTATCTCCTTTCAGAATCAACCTAATAGAATTCTAATTGATAATCTCGACCTCAATAAGAACCCTAGAATCAAATCAAACAGAATCCATGCTATCAAAGACAAACACAAGAACAAAATCTACCAATTCATTGTTGGGATCACTCCAATCCTAGAAATATGGATTTAACTATGCATAATGGGAGAAACAATCAAAGGTATCATAAGAACAAAGAAATTAATAGATGTAGATGAGAATAAGAGAAATAATTGAATAAATCTAGAGTATAAAACTCTAATTCTTGAGAATTCTTCAATAATCTCCACCAATTGCAAAACTGATAGGGCTAAACCTACCCACAAGCGTATGGGATCAATTGTAACTTTTCAAGTGTCGTTCCCACGAGGACAAAGTAGTATCTTTTGTAACTAAAATGGTAGTCTAAGTCTTAATAAGATAATTTGATGATTATGCTACGAAAAACACAATTTCGGAAGAATATATGGATGAGAAATATCTAGGATCAAGGATCACCTCAACAACTCCTTGATAGATTACAAGATGCATTTATCAATGAATAGCATGGACTTTTTTGACGGTAAGCAATCTAATGTATCTACTAATTCCTTTCAGACAATAATAGACGTATCTAAACTCCAACCAACAATCACTTTCGTGCAAAATTAATCAAGAAAAGACTAATAGGCACTTAGAAACTAGAACTAGACCGGGTTAACATCCACTTTCGTGCTCAATTATGTCCAACCAAACCTAGGTTTCTATGATTACTTATGTCTCCACAAGAACAAACAAGTTTATTCGGGTTCAATTCTAGGAAATCCAACACAAACAATCTCCTTTCAGACTCATGCCGTGTCTAATTGAAATCTATAGATATCTCCTTTCAGACTCAACCTAATAGAAATTCTAATTGATAAACTCAACCTCAATAAGAACCCTAGAATTAAATCAAACAAGATTCCATGCTTTCAAAGACAAACACAATAACATAATCTATCAATTCATTGATGGGATCACCCTAATCCTAGAACAATGGATCTAGCTATGCATAATGAGATAATCAATCAAAAACTCCATAAGAATAAAGAGATTCATAAATCTAGAAGAGAATAAGATATTACTTGATTCGATCTAGAACTTAGAACAACAATTCTTGAAAAGCCTTCAACAATCTTCACAAAATAGCAAAAAATAGATCTTGAAATTAACAATGGAGAGATTGAGAGAGATAATGGATGGATGATTTGATTCCCCCTAAACAAGCTCTCAAAACCCCCTTTTATTCTACTCTAAAGGTACTCCAAAGGTCTCCCCAAAAGTAACCCCCTAGAAGTCAAAGAGTTCAAGGCAAATTGACCATTTTCGGAAGGGAGACCGGCTACTCGGGCCGATACTCGGCCGTGGCACAGGCCGAGTAGTTATCTGATGGCTCTGGTGGGTTTACTCGGCCACATACTCGGCCTTGGCACATGCCGAGTAGTTCTCTGATGCTCCCTCCTCATCTTCACTTCGTGACGGCTTGTCTCGTCCTTCCTTCGGCCCCTTCTTTGCTTGGTTCTTTCCTTGCTACTCTCCTTTTTCGATAACCTTTCCATGCACGCTCATGATCTCCAATAGAATGCCGCCAAATCACCTGTAATAATCAAACAAAAGAGTAGATCCTGACTCTACGAAGGAAACTAAGAAGATAAGATAAAACAAGAGTAGAAGGACACAAAACGACTCTACTAAGACGAAATAAACATGACCTAAACTAGACTAAAATGCATGTTATCAATCGGGATGTAGTACTTGCCGATCTAGATTGGAATGTCTTCCAAAATACCAATCGGACGAGTCGTAGATCTATCGGCCATGAGTAAGGTCATCTTCACCGGTCTAGGCTCTCCTAAATCAAGCTTCTTGCATATGGATAGAGGAATGATGCTCACACTAGCACCAAAATCACATAAAGCCTGGTAGGTACTCCTCCCTATCACCATAGGAACAATAAAGGTGCCCGGATCTCCAAGAATAGGGGAAAACTTGTTTTGGATGATAGCACTACACTCTTGGTTCAAAGCAACGGTGCGGTAGTCATCAAGGTTCCTCTTGTTGGATAGGATCTCCTTCAAGAACTTCACATAGGTAGGCATTTGCTTGAGAGCTTCGGTGAAGGGAATGTTGATGCAAAGTTTCTTCAACACCTCCACAAATTTTCCAAATTGGTGTTCTAGCTGAGCTTGGGCTCTCCTTTGTGGGAAAGGAAGAGGAGGCATGTAAGGTGGTGGTGGCACATACTTAGGCTCTTCCTTCTCCTCTTTCTTTTGAACCTTAGCTTCCTCGGGATCATGAATAGCAACACCTTTCTTCTTAAGATCTACCACTTTAGGATCTTCAAGTGGCCTTCCACTCCTCAAGGACACAACATTGATTTGCCTTTTTGGATTAGCCTCAGTTGGCCCGGAAGATGACCTTGGGGTCTAAGAGCATTCTTGGCATATTGAGCATGCAAGCTATCATGGCTCTCCAACTTCTTGTTTATGTTCTGTAGCTCCTTCATAATCAGCTGAAGCGTAGACTCATCAGATGGTTGAGAACGCTCTTGATGTTGTTGTGGAGGGGGTCTTCGTTGGAAACCAAGGGAGGTTAGAGTGATTCCTCCAATCGGGGTTAGAGGTGTTGGAATATTGATCATTCATCGGACCCCGGTTAAAGTTGTTCATATAGTTCACCTCCCCTTCTGCCTCACCTTGAGCACCGAATTGTTGGCATGATGAAATGGTATGGTCACCCTATCCACAAAACTGACAAACCACACTAGAGGTATCTCGAGAGGATGATCCGGCCCCATTTGCTTTAGATTTTTGAATTGCCAAAGTCAACCTCTTGATCTCTTGCTGCATAGCATCTATCTGATTTTGTTGGTGAGTTTCAGCATTCACCTCATACATCCCGGCCGCTTTCTTAGGATGTGACCGAGCATCATTATAGTAATGAGAATGTTGTGTGGTATCTTCGATCAAATTCCATGCTTCCTCAACATCCATTGACATTATTCTACCTCCAGCTGAAGCATCAATAATGAGTCTAGTAGAACTGTCAACTGTATTGTAGAAGACGTGTAGCAAAGTCCACTTATCTTGACCATGATGAGGGAACAACATCAACAATTCCTTGAACCTTTCCCATCCTTCATATAGAGATTCAGCATCTTTCATCTGGAAGGCTAAAATTTGATTTCTCATCTCAGCTGTCTTCTTAGGAGGGAAATATTTGTTGAGAAAAGCACTAGCTAACTCATCCCAAGTAGTAACGGAGTCAAAGAGTTCAAGGCAAATTGACCATTTTCGGAAGGGAGACCGGCTACTCGGGCCGATAATCGGCCGTGGAACAGCCCGAGTAGTTCTCTGGTGGATCTGGTGGGTTTACTCGGCCACATACTCGGCCATGGCCCAGGCCGAGTAATTCTCTGATGCTCCCTCCTCATCTTCACTTCGTGACGGCTTGTCTCGTCCTTCCTTCGGCCCCTTCTTAGCTTGGTTGTTTCCTTGCTACTCTCCTTGTTCGATCACCTTTCCATGCACGCTCATGATCTCCAATAGAATGCCTCCAAATCACCTGTAATAATCAAACAAAAGAATAGATCCCGACTCTACAAAGGAAACTAAGAAGATAAGATAAAACAAGACTAGAAACACAAAACGACTCTACTAAGACGAAATAAACATGACCTACACTAGACTAAAATGCATGCTATAAAAAACTAGGTCTTTCAAAGAAACTAAAGAGAGACAGAGAGGAAGGTGGATAGATCGTTACCTAAACATGTTCTAAAACCCCTTTTTATAACTCTCCAAAGTTCATCCAAAAGTAACCCCTAAGAAGTCCAAGAGTTCCAAGGAAAAACATAAGTTTTCGGAAAAGGGGTCCCGCTACTCGGCACGGTACTCGGGCGAGTAGTGGGTCAAGTAAGCCTCTGAGACGGAGGCAATGGGTGGATACACGGCTTGATACTCGGCTGAGTAAGTGGCCGAGTATCCCTCTGGGGTGGCTCACCCAAACACTGCTCTGTTGGCTTGCTCCCGTCCTTCCTTGAGCCCTTCTTCCTTAGGTTCCCGCCTAGCTTATTCTTTGACATAGAACACCATTCCATGGATGCTTATGATCTCCATTAATAATGCCTCCAAATCACTTGTAATCATCAAACAAGATAGTAGATACCGACTCTACGAAGAAAACTATGAAAATAAGATAAAACAAGACTCGAAAGACGCAAAACGACTCTACTAAGATGAAATAAACATGACCTAAACTAGACTAAAATGCATGCTATAAAATTCCCCCAAGCTTGAAACTTGCTTTTCCCAAGCAAGCACACGTCAATGAATCCAAGTAATATACAAAAGATGTATCTATCCAAGTGACATATTTTTTACTACAACGAAAGATCAAATAGAAAACAAATCCCTTCCTAGCATGCTTCTTAATCAATGACAAAAATATATTAGTTCCTCAACTCTAGACCTCACCAGAATAATAGAACATGTCACTCACACTCATATATGTAGGTATGTGTTTCACTCAATGTTATATCTCAACTTTGAATGTTAACTATCATAAGCTTGCAACCAAATCTAGATCTCCACTGCTAGGTAGAATGCAAAACACAATCATGAGACATACAAGGGGTTGTAATGGGGCCAAAGTACTCTATAAGGCATTGATGAAATTTTTGGCCATGTGGTGCAAAATCTAGGAGATGTGAACTTCATATGAAAACACAATCATGAGCGTTGTCATGAAAACGAGTTGGAAAGAAACTCTAACTCAACCAAGGATGTAAAGCTCGATCAGATCATATCAAAGCTTGACATTCTTACTAAGCTAGTGGAAGCAATGTCTGTCCCTCAAACAAGTTTTGTGAAAGCTAGACCTGGATTGGGCTATGACCCCCAGGAGTCTGGCACTAACTCCAGTTCTCCTCAATCAAGTGATTTCTCTGCTAAAATCAAATCACTTGAACAAGACCTAACTGCCTACAAGAGTGAAAACTCTCATTTAAAGGTACTTGAGGAACAACCTTCAGAAACCAAAGAGTGGTCTCATGGGGAAAAAGCGCATCAATTGTATAAAAAACAAGCGCAAACCCCATCTCAGCCTCCAGTCTTACAAAAGAAAGAACCATTTAGACCAGGAAAAGGCGAGTATGGTTATGTAAGAGGTAACCATTACTGTACCTTTTGTAGTCGTAATGGACATGACAGGCGTGAGTGCAAGGACTTGAAAGTCCTTAAGAATCAGCCCTATAAGCCAATGGCTAAATCCAAGGGCAAGCGTCAATGTTATCAACGTTCACTTGTTGACAACGGTTGCGCTTCAGTGCATAGAGGTGCGCTTGGTAAAGCGCGGCCTCATATTGTGCTTGATCTTAATGATCCTAGCTATTATGAGCATGTGCATAAAACAAGAGAGTCAATAGCTATGGACAATGTTCCCACGAAGCTTGCGCTTCGTAGGGAACACAGAAATTGATCTTTTTCTTTGCAAAATGGAATGAAGAGTAGAGGATTCATGTTTAGCGATTGTTTGTAACGAGCTATCCACTTCGGCTACTCTCATTTGAACATAAGGAGGGAGCGCAAGACTCCTTCGGGGAAAAAGGCAAGGAAAGATCACGAGATTTATCGTGTACATCATTCAAGGACTTAATATCTCGATGTACACTTTCCACGTGATTATCTGAAGCGCATGGGCATCAAGCTTATTCACGTATCTTCAGTAGGTCAATTGGCAGATATCTTCACCAAGGCGCTTAATCGTCAGGTATTCTTAAACCTCAGGCTTCAGCTTGGCCTTATACAACTCCATTAGCTTCGAGGCAATGGAACTGTAAGTATTTCTCTTTTGACTCGAATTAGCGAGCTTAGTATCAAGGTACGAACTATGGTCGCTTGCGCTTGATAGCTTTGAGTCTTTCATCCTTTATAGTTGTTCATTGAAATGAATGAGTATTGAATTTGTCTGACTTGTTTAGCTCGATTTGATATAATCCTAGTCCATGCATGCTCTTCTTTTCCAAAAACGTGACAATGGTGATCGTCTTCTACCCATATTACATGTCTAAGAAATGATCCATTTCATAGGTGTCCTTAGCCTGACTAGATGTAACGCTTCTCTCATCCTTTATTGAGCTCTGCATTAGAGAAGTATTCATTTGGTGACATAAAGCCCAATTACCATATTACATGTATATGCACATACTTCCACATCAAACTTGAGTGATTGAATGCTCTAACGTCCCTTATATGAAATGTGCATCTTCCTATTCATGAATTGCTTTACATTGTGGTTTGAGAATTGAACTGGACATCACGCTCTTACATCTATTCATCTCAATCAGTGTTGTGCTTCTTCAGTATTATTCAGAGGTGGTTCTGGTTGCGCTTCATTCTCTAGCGCATTTCAGTGTTGAAGTCTATCGCGCTTTGTAGTGCATCTGGGTGGATTTCCTTCCGATTTGGGTTTACTAAAGTTTGAAGCAACGGCTATTTGTCAGATCTACTTGCCGCTTTTGTGATGTAACGGCTATTTTCTGGGTACAACGGCTACTTTTATGACCGTTGAGGGCTACAAGCAGGGCTATAGCGTCTTTTCCGGAAGCTAATTGGACCGTTGAAGCGGCGAACGACTACTTTTCAGAGATTGCATTTCATTGGAGCTTTGAAGCGGTTCAGATTTGATGGGTACTCTATAAATACCAGGTATTCGACTATCCTCATTTACGTTACCTTCTCCCATCTACCTCTTTCTATCTTCTACTCCTCTCAATCTCCATTCTCTTACTCCCAGTTAATATGGATAAACTCGTCCTAAGTGAGCTTGACTCAGCTACTCGCGCCAAAGTTGAATCCATTGTAAACGCCATTGCCAAAGCTTCCTCCTCTACACATACTGAGCCCTCTCCCACCAAACAACCCGTCTCCCATGAAGTAACCTCACCCACAAAAAGGCCAGACTCCCCCAAAAAAAAGCCTGACTCACCCTCCGATCACATTGAAGATCTTACCCTCACTGATGATCCTGAACCCACAACTCACAAACCAGACAGCCCTAAAAAACCCCTCTTTTCCCATGATCCAAAGGTGGACTTAACCTAGTTTGCAGCTGATCTTGAGTTCGCTGGTTACGACCCAGCTATGGAGCTCGTACGCGCTACGGCTGAGACTTCAAACACTACTCCTGCGAAGGGCAAAGGCTTTCTTAGCATTGAGACTCCCTCACGGCCTGGTTCCAAGATAAGGCCAGGAGTGCAAACTCTTACCTCCCCAAAGGAGCTTCTAGCCAGCATTCCCTCAGACTCAGAGGATGATGAAGGGTTTCAGCTCATGCCTCGCCCTGGTGTCGACTCGCCGCTTCCTCTTGCTTCTCAGCGACCAGATCGGCAGAGTGATGCGCTTCGTAGAAAAGGTAAGAAGCGCAAGGCTACTGCTCCTCCTCCTCCTCAGTCAGAAGAGATTGAATCCTCCGATGGCTCTGAGCACGACTCCCCTCCTCCTGAGCCCGAACAGAAAGCTAGTGGCGCTTCAACCCGATCTAAGCGCACCAAAGTAATCGGGGGTAAATGATTTTCCTCCTATTCTCGCAGGTTTTCAGAAACGGTCATTCTTGTTTCCTGAGATTGTCACTACCGATCTGCTATCTGGGCTTCAAGATTCTTCACATGTGTCGCGCTTCACCACGTGGTTGAGCTTTCAGGGTTGGGACACGCTCAAAACTGAGCCAGCTCGCTGCAATGATGCAATGGTATATCAGTTCTACGCTACCTTAGAGTATCAAGCTCTGAATCCAGAATATAATCAGGTAGGGTTCACCTGGCGTGGTAACTCCAAAGAATCCTTCTGAGTGAAGGACTTCGCTAAGGCCATTGGGTTAACTGAGCAGTCTAATGGCCTCGGCAGGCTATACAAGAAGAACTGGCCCGCAGGTGCTACCCAGCTCAAGAAAGCTGTTTTTGGTTCTAATGTTCCTAAGGGTACTACCCAGTTGATATGCTCCGACCAGCTAAGCGGCTGCTTCACCATTTCATCATAACCAACATCAAGCCTCGTGACTAAGATCGTGAGAAGGTTACAGTTGCCGATTGCTGCATCATGGCTGTCGTCATTTCCAATCAAGTGGTGACCACATCTCAGATAATGATGAGCCATTTGGTGCTATGTCGAGCTGCAACGTCTGGTCCTCTGCCGTTTCCCCATCTTATCTACAAGATGCTTCGTGCTGACGGTTTGTATGATTCATCTCTTCCTGACTACGCCTGTTCTACATTTCTTACCACTGATGCAATCGTTGCTATACTTTTGCCCAAGACTGAGGAGAAACTTCCTTCGAGCTCATGCTCAGAATTCAGTCCACGCGCTCGAACCTCTTCTAGCTCTGCAGATTTGTCAGTTATAGTGGCATCGATGGAAGCGCATCAGGAGAGAGTTGAGAAGCATCTCAGGGAAATGGTTGAGCTTATGTCTAAGATGGTGACAATGGTGCAGGAGAAATTCGATTATGAAAAGGGTGGTAGTGTGTGAGTTGTAGTGATGGTTGCGCTTTTGAGCGCATTTGCTGATTTCTGTTTTCTCTTTCTGCTTTGTTATATGCTTTTTGTGAATAAGTCCGTTAGGGTTCGCATCCAACTTTTGTGGCATTTCTTACAAGATTAATGAAGTATGCTTCTGACTTTTATATCTCTGAGAGCTTCACTAATTTGACTTTTCTCTACTTAAGTTGCTTAGTGTCTTCTATCTTGCTCAGTTTGACTTACTAGCTAGCAAGCGCACTCTACTATCTTTCTTACTGTATGACGATGCTTTGAATTTTTCGATTATGTCAAAAGGGGGAAGAACACAGGTACATCCTTCTTTGATTAAGGGGGAAGTATGAGATCATGCATGAATTCAGGGGGAATCTGAAAACTGGTATGATTAAGTACTTGATAAGATACTTTGATCTGATTCCGAATCTAAATACTTGATTATTTGATATTATTGTCTTCATTTTAGTCACTTAAGAAAGTATTCATGAGCTTACCTGTTTACATTTGTCATCATCAAAAAGGGGGAAATTGTTAGTTGAGCTTTAATCGTCTTGTTAAAGCTTAATCTATTTCTCTTTGTTTTGATGATAACAAACTAATATGTTTAATCTCTTAGTGTTTTTAAGCCTTCCAGGTTATTGCTATATCTGTAAGGATGCGCTTAAGTCACTTAGAGATGCGCTTGAATGGCCTCAGTCGCGCATAACACCAAGCGGAGAAAGTAAGTTTCGCAAACGGTGTTTAATAAATCCATTCAAGACCAAGAAGTGAGAGTGATCGAGCTTCGAGGGCGTAGTGGACGCGCTTGAATGAAGAAGAAGAAGGTTGACCACGAGGTTCCACCATAGCTTAGGGTGTGCTAGAGCGCAGAAGAACAACGCCAACACGCTAAGAAGGCTGGTAAGCGGGAGAGTGCAAGTTGCGTGCATAGGAAGGTGCGAGAAGAACTTGTTCACTCTTTGGGACGCGACTCCAGGGATCGCTTGTATGGAAGAAGGTTGTTAGAGCTAAAAGCACACGGATTGCTGATGTGGCGTGGATCAACAAGTGAAGAACAAAACCAAATCACTCCAGGCCGTTCATTAATTCTGGTGAAGTGATCAAGGCACATGGATTGATGAGGTGGCATTGTACTTAGTCTTTGTTTGTTACACGAATTAAGTTAGAGGTTTAGGTTAAGGTTTGTGTATAAATAGATGACTGTTGCATTCATTCTAGATATTATAAACTGAGAGAATTATATAGAAGCTAGAGAGAGCTTAAGTGATATACTGGTTTGTAATCAGAGAGAGTGTTGAGAGTGCCTTCATTTGTTCTTTAGAGCTGACTCAAGTATTGTAAAGAGAGAGTTTACGAGTGAGCTTCAAAGTGTTGAAGCGAGAGATTGTAATTCTTTTCTAATCAATACAGTGTAGTGGTGAGTTTTATCCCGAGTCAGCTAGTGACTTAGGGTTCTCACCGTTTGCAAATTCTTGTGTGTGTGCAAATATAAGTGCGCTTTAACAACTTAAAGTGCACTCAATTGTTTGTCTAACCTCTTCAGCACTTAAGAACTTTAGTAAATTCATTACTAATAGTTCTACATAGATCAAGCGCATCCCAAGTGTTCAAAGCGCAATTGAATACTTGTTAAGCGCATCTAAGGCTTAATGAACCTTAGTGACAGTGAACAATAGCTGATCAAATACGTGTTTTCTACAAACACCAACTCAATTGATATTACAATAAGTACAATACACAACCCAACCCAAGATCTAACAAATTGTTTTATGTTGCTCCTTTTCTTCTCTTTCACTTCTTTCCTCTTTTCTTCTTGTTCTTTTTCTTTCATCTCTTTTTAACGAAAAAAAGGGAGCAAATTGGGTATAAACAACAAGATAACGCTCTATAATCAAACATTGTTAACCACCCCATCATCTACCATTCCCCCAAGCTTGTCTCGCATCCACACAACGTAAATAGAAGTTCAATCCCCTAGATAGGTAGGATATAAATATAAGCTCGGATTACTTTTGTGGAGCTAACAAAGAAAGGCTATAAGGCTCAAACGGCTACAAGAGAATGATATCAATTCAAGGGTAGTCAAGGATAATATGGGTTCATAAAATTATAATGTCTCAATCAAATGTGATGCATTTTTAATTCTATATGCAGTCTCAAAGAGATTTAGAAGCAAGTTCTAGAGATAACAAACAAAGAGAGTTCACTCATGAGAAGTAAGAGGATTTTTCAAATGTAGTCCAAGAAAGGAAAACAAGCTTACTAGGACAATTATCTAGAGTTTCGGTTCTAATGTATCTTAATCAAAGTCCACATTCTCTGGTCAATGTAAAAAGTGTGATCAATCATATCATCATCATAATGCAATTGTAATATTAACAACTAAAGCATATTAAAAGGATTCACACTCAGTGCACCATTATATGCACTCACAAAGGAACATGCAAGGGAAACGTGATAACCGACACAAAAGCAAAAAAAGAAAAAAAATCAAAAAATGCAATTCTAAACAACCTACATGCAATGCAAAACAGAAAATACTCCCCTCCCCCAAGCTTAAAACTAACATTGTCCCCAATGTATAATTAAAGAGCAAAAGGAAGAGAAGTACTCACAATGAACTACTCTTGTGAAGGTGGTCGAGGAGGAGGTCGACCTTTGAGAGAAACTCTCCCCATATTAGGTAGACGGAGAAGATGGCCACTATCCCCCATATCAAGATCCTCCTTCAACCTCAAATTGGATAGAAGAGTCTTCAACTTCACTTTTGGTGCCTCTTGAGTCTCCTCCATGGATGAGACGTCTTCACGAGATAGGGTCTCAAATACGGTCTCATGCACCTCATTACCAGGTTCCAATTCTAAGAGCACATAAGCAAGTAGATCTAGATTGTCAGCTTCCGTCACACTCTCAGTCAAGCAATACTCCAACAGATCATCAATCAAAATGGCCATCAAGGATTCTTGGGTTGCTATTTTAACCATATCCAAGCTAGAAACGTCATACTCAAAAGCAGGCTGCTTCACAACCTTAGGAAGGTTAAATTCCATTTTCTCTTCCCCAATATGGAAGGAGAGAACACCCTGCTTCACATCAATAAGAGCACCCACGGTAGCTAGGAAGGGTCGTCCCACTATTATTGGAATAGGAGAATCAGCGGGAATATCTAGGACAATGAAATCAATCGGGATGTAGAACTTTCCAATATGGATAGGAATGTCCTCCAAAATACCAACCGGACGTGTTGTAGATCTATCGGCCATGAGTAAGGTCATCTTCACCGGTCTAGGCTCTCCTAAATCAAGCTTCTTGCATATGGATAGAGGAATTATGCTCACACTAGCACCCAAATCACATAAATCCTGGTAGGTACTCCTCCCTATCAGCATAGGAACACTAAAGCTGCCCGGATCTTCAAGCTTAGGGGGAAACTTGTTTTGGATGATAGCGCTACACTCTTGGTTCAAAGAAATGGTGTGGTAATCATCAAGGTTCCTCTTGTTGGATAGGATCTCCTTCAAGAACTTCACATATGTTGGCATTTGCTTGAGAGCTTCTGTGAAGGGATGTTGATGCAAAGTTTCTTCAACACCTCCACAAATTTTCCAAATTGGTGGTCTAGATGACCTTGGGCTCTCTTTTGTGGGAAAGGAAGAAGAGGCTTGTAAGGTGGTGGTGGAACATACTTAGGCTCGTCCTTCTCCTTTTTCTCTTGAACCTTAGCTTCCTCGGGATCATCAATAGCAACACCTTTCTTCTTAAGATCTACCACTGTAGGATCTTCAAGTGGCCTTCCACTCCTCAAGTACACACCATTGATTTGCCCTTTTGGATTGGCCTTGGTTTGGCCTGGAATATGACCATGGGGTCTAGGAGTATTCTTGGCATATTGAGCATGCAAGCTATCATGACTTTCCAGTTTCTTGTTTATATTCTGTAGCTCTATCATAATCCGCTGAAGCGTAGACTCATCAGATGGTTGAGAATGCTCTTGATGTTGTTGTGGAGGGGGTCTTGTTTGGATACCAGGGGGGTATCTCTGAGAAGCTTGATTTCCTCCCCATGGGAGGTTAGAGTGATTCCTCCAATCGAGGTTAGAGGTGTTGGAATATGGATCATTCCTCGGACCCCGATTGAAGTTGTTCATGTAATTCACCTCCCCTTGTGCTTCACCTTGAGCACCAAACTGTTGGCATGATGAAATAGTATGGTCACTCTCTCCACAAAACTGACAAACCACATTAGACGTATCTCGAGAGGATGAACCGGCCCCATTCTCTTTGGATTTTTGAACCGCCAAATTCAGCCTCTTGATCTCTTGTTGCAAAGCATCAATTTGGGCTTGTTGGTGTGTCTTAGCATTCACTTCATACATCCCAACCGCCTTCTTAGGATGTGACCGAGCATCACTATAATAATGAGAGTGTTGTGCGGTATCCTCGATCAAATTCCATGCTTCCTCAACATCCATTGACATGATCCTACCTCCAGCTAAAGCATCAATAATAAGTCTGGTGGAACTGTCAACTGCATTATAGAAGACATGTAGCAAATTCCACTTCTCTTGCCCATGATGAGGGCACAACATCAACAGCTCCTTGAAACTCTCCCAACATTCATAAAGAGACTCATTATCTTTCATCTGGAAAGCTAGAATCTGATTTCTCATCTCGTCTATCTTCTTAGGAGGAAAGTATTTGGTGAGAAATGCATTGGCTAACTCATCCCAAGTGGTAACAAAGCCAAGAGGTACGGCCTTAAACCAGGCCTTTGCTCTATCTCGCAGAGAGAACGAGAATTTGAGCAAGAACAGTGCTTCTTGACTAACTTCATGGATCTTCACCGTATCAATAAGCTAAGTGAAAGTGGCCAAATGTAGGTGCGGATTCTCAGACGGCAAACCGCCAAACTGATTTTGTTGAACCATGTTGATCAAAGAGGGTTTGAGCTCGAAGTTAAGAGCGGTCACGCGAGGTCGAACCACACCTGAAACTTTCCCTCGCTGATTAGGTGTCACATAGTCACCTAAGGTCATACGTGGCTGATCCAGGGCATTAATTAGACTATCTTGATTACCGTTCCCAGCCATCTCTTGTTCAATAATATCACATTGTTGTCTCCTTCTCAAGTGAAAAGCACGCTCAAGTTCGGGATCAAAGTCATTGAGATTATTAGCGCTTAGAACTCTTCTCATGAGAAAGTAACAAACCTGAGATCAAAGACAAGAGAAAAAGGATCAAATAACACAAGAGACTTAGTCGAACCAGTTGTAGGATACAAGTGATACTAGCTAATGTCCCCCGGCAACGACGCCAAAAAATTTAGAGGGCTAAACCTACCCACAAGCGTATGGGATAAATTGTAGCTTTTCAAGTGTCGTTCCCACGAGGACAAAGTAGTATCTTTTGTAACTAAACTGGTAAGTTATGTCTTAATAAGATAATTTGGTGATTATGCTACGGAAACTAGAAAACACAACTTTTGGAAGAATATGTGAATGAGAAATATCTAGGATCAAGTATCACCACAACAACTCCTTGGTAGATTAAAAGATGCGTTTATCAAATAATAGCATGGACTTGTTGACGGTAAGAAATCAAATATATCTACTAATTCCTTTCAAACAATAGTAGACGTATCTAAACTCCAACTAACAATTATCAAGCATAGACTAATAGGCACTTGGAAACTAGAACCAGACCGGGTTAACATCCACTTTCATGCTCAGCTAAGTCCAACCTAACCTAGGTTTCTATGATTACTTATATCTCCACAAGAACAAACAAGTCTATTCGGGTTCAATTCTAGGTAATCCAACATAAACAATCTCCTTTCATACTCATGCCATGTCTAATTGAAATCTATAGGTATCTCCTTTCACACACAAACTAATAGAATTCTAATTGATAATCTCAACCTCTATAAGAACCATAGAATCAAATCAAACAAGAATCCATGCTATCAAAGACAAACACAAGAACAAAATCTACCAATTCATTGTTGGGATCACTCCAATCCTAGAAATAAGGATTTAGCTATGCATAATGGGAGAAACATTCAAAGACATCATAAGAACAAAGAAATTCATAGATCTAGATGAGAATAAGAGAAATACTTGATTCAATCTAGAGTATAAAACTCCAATTCTTGAGAATTCTTCAATAATCTCCACCAATTGCAAAACTAGGTCTTTCAAAGAAACTAAAGAGAGATAGAGAGGAAGGTGGATAGATCGTTCCCTAAACATGTTCTAAAACCCCTTTTTATAACTCTCCAAAGGTCATACAAAAGTAACCCCCAAGAAGTCCAAGAGTTCTAAGGCAAAACACAAGTTTTCGGAAAAGGGGTCCCGCTACTCGGCCCGGTACTCGGCCGAGTAGTGGGCCGAGTAAGCCTCTGAGATGGAGGCAATGGGTGGATACATGGCCTGATACTCGGCCGAGTAAGTGGCCGAGTATCCCTCTGGGGTGGCTCACCCAAACACTGCTCCATTGCCTTTCTCCCGTCCTTCCTTGAGCCCTTCTTCCTTAGGTTCCCGCCTCGCTTATTCTTTGACATCGAACACCATTCCATGGATGCTTATGATCTCCAATAATAATGCCTCCAAATCACCTGTAATAATCAAACAAGAGAGTAGATACCGACTCTATGAAGAAAACTATGAAAATAAGATAAAACAATACTAGAAAGACGCAAAACGACTCTACTAAGATGAAATAAACATGACCTAAACCTGACTAAAATGCATGATATCAATAAATCATATTTTCATAGCTTTATTAGATAGTTTTAATCAATCAAAACCCTTTGTTTTCTAAATAGATTTGTTCTAGATGAAGTTTAAATAAGTTGATTCCCCATGCGGGTTCGACACTTACTTTTGCTATATTCTAATTAATAGGATTTAGTGAAGTGTAGGAATTAAAAGAGGTCAAGATCATTAGTCATGCCTTTTTTCATAACAAGTGTTTGTCCACCTATAAAATGACCACGACAAATAACTCGTGTTATCAGTCACCCTTCAGATGAAGCTACTCACCCTTCAAATCATACGAGTCTTCTTTTCTATTGAGAAATTTAACCTTTTCTTGAAGTGATATCTTCTTTAGATGAAGTGAGTAATTCTAAACCTCAATCAAGTATCCATACTACTCTCAGAGACTATGACTAGATAGTAGCTATGAAAAATGAACTCCGGGAGTTTGTGCACAACAAAGTCTGGCGTTTAGTTCCAACGCCATCCAATAGAACTATCATTGGCTCTAGGGGGTCTTCAGAAACACTCTTGATGATCAAGGCGTTGTTGTATGCAACAAGGCAAGGCTAGTAACTCAAGGCTATAACCAGCAAGAAGTAGTTGACTATGATGAGACGTATGCACGTGTAACTAGACTTGAAGCTACACGTCTTTTCATTGCATTTGCCTCTCTCAAAGGATTCAAGCTCTTTCAGATACATGTGAAGACAACTCTCTTCAATGGGACTTTGAATGAGGAAGTGTATGTCAAGAATCCCCCTAGATTTGAAGATCAAGCGGATCTAGATCAAGTATATTATCTAGATAAGGCTGTTTATAAACTTAAGCAAGCTCCAAGATCTTACTATGATTGTTTATCTGAGTTCCCCGTCAACAATCACTACAAAAGAGGGACAGTAGACAAGACCTTGTTTATCAAAGAGCACAAGCATGATATCCTTATTGTTCAAGTTTATCTTGATGATATTATATTTGGATCTAATAACTTGTCTCTTTGTAGATAAGTTCAAACACTCTGAGCAACAAGTTCAACATTAGCATGATAGGGGAATTGACCTTCTTATTAGGACTTCAAGTGGTATAAAAGAAGGAGAGTATACAAATCCATCAATACAATATCGCATAGAGGTATTGAAGAAAAACAAGATGGAGAATATCAAGCCTTCACCTAATCCAATTACCACTACATAAAAGCTAGATGCATATCTAGCTGGCGAAAAGGCATATGAGACTAGATACCATGGAGGTGGGATCCCTTATGTATCTCAATGCTTCCAAACCTGAAATAGTCTTTGTCGTTAGTCTTTGTGCTCGATCTCAGAATGATCCAAGAACGTCTCATGTTGCAAACATCAAGCATATCCTCCATTACATCACAGGAATTGAAAATTTTGTCTTTGGTACCCTAATGGAGGTGATTTATCATTAATTGGTTAGACTGAGGCTGATTATGCAAGGTATTCAGTATATACAAAAAGCACTTTGGGTATGGCACAGTTAATAGGACCTTGTCTCGTCTCCTGAGGTTTATAGTTGTTGCATCGTGTTTCTCTCAACTAATCTAGCTCAACAAACAGCTTCTCAACTTTGATATCTCCCTCGCCCCTTTAGAGATTAGGAATAAGGATCCGGTGAAAACAATCCTTATGGTGTGAAGTGCGAACTTTCTCGGGTACACATATAACACACTAATGTTCACATATAACACGCTAATGTTCACATCTAAAGGGATAAAAAAATCACCCAGAAAATGTAAATAAAAATAAAAATAACAGTTCACCATTAATTACAAAAATGCCACCGCGTGGATTCATTAAATAACCCATCTTTAATCTCAACCCTCCATTTTCTAATCTAATGACTCAACATGCTTCACACTTCACACCATAAGAGTTGTTTTCACCGGAACTCACCTCTAGAGATTAGATGTGAAAATATTAGTGCAATCAACGTGTCAAAGAATCATGTGCATCACTCAAGAATAAAGCACATCGATGTTCGCCATCATTTTCTAAGATACCATGCAGAAAAGAAGAAGATAAAACTTAAACACTATCGAAGTGAAGAGAAAATAGCGGACATCTTCACCAAGTCCCTAAACAGACTCCACTTGAGTATGTACTTCATTTAGTGAAACGATCAGCATGCACACATGGAATGTTGCAGAAAAAGAATTGTTATTTACTGTTGCATTCTTATGAGCCATTTGAATGGAGACATTAGAGAGTCCTTA
Source organism: Phyllobates terribilis (assembly GCF_046119375.1). Classification (NCBI taxonomy): domain Eukaryota; kingdom Metazoa; phylum Chordata; class Amphibia; order Anura; family Dendrobatidae; genus Phyllobates; species Phyllobates terribilis. The sequence goes on along the minus strand of NW_027368881.1, from coordinate 7,244 downwards.
AGTGTTAAGCAAGCCCGTCTATAAAAGGCTTGGTATATCCCCTATTCCTAGTCCCGCTTACATACTCTCTCTCTCTCTCTCTCTCTCTCTCTCAATCTTTTCCATTCTAAAAAACAAATGGCCTCCATAGGAAACACCATCAAGGTCGAACTTGATGAGACCCAGTACAAGGCCATCTTGGCATTTGCGGTCCCTCAATCTAAAGTTGCAAACTATCTTGACCTAACCTCACCTACAAAATCCACCTCCCAACCACAAGTACCACCTCCTCAAATGAACAATCTCCCATCCTACCAAAAAAGCCTTCTTCACAAAATCCCCCATTGTTGATCTCACTTCGAAGGAAGTGACTCCAGAGGAGAAACAAGAGAGTCCATAAAAGAAGAAGGTCTTTATGTTTGATTTGGGGGAATCAAATCCCAAGAAGAATGAGAAGGCAATCGTGCCTATTCCAGAATAGCAGGAAGAAGAGTTGGAGCCACTAGCTCATGGAGTCTCAAATAAGATCTCTCGCCTCCCGCTGCTCAGTACTGGGACTCCCAATCCTCAACAAAAAGAAATCTCAAGAAAACATGCTTATGATAGATGTTGAACTGGAGGCTGAGAAAAGAAAGAGGAAATGGCAAAGGAAAAAGAAGAGGATGAGGAAGATGAAGAAGAAGATGAGGAAGAAGAAGAAGTAGCCCCAAGTGTTGCACAAAAGTCATTCACCATTCGAAAGAAACAGCTGGCGAGGCACAATACAAAGCGCATAAAAAGCGCCTCCACCTCAAGATCCACCATCCTTCCTCCCTTGTCATATGTAATCTCCAAGCGTTCCTACCTGGATCCCCTGATCATTAGCCCAAAAATTTGGAGAGCACTCATAAAATAGTTTGATATCGATAATGCCATGTGCATGCTCAACTTCCATTGATGGGACAAGCTCAAGTCTGATCCAATAGCCGCAGACCTGGATATGGTCAAGCTATTCTACAACAACTTCATGATTGGCGCTCTCATAGATCCCGCTCTCCCTTTTCGTCATGGTTCTCCTAGTGTGGAACAAGAAGAACTATTACACCATCGTCTCCATGTTCTCCAAAAGCTATTGACATGAAAACAGGGAGGGTCTTCAATCAAGCTAGAAAAATAACTAGTCCAAGGGAGCAAGGGACATCAAGGTCAATCTGTTTGGTCCTAGAGTGCCCAAGAATCTCAATACAAACAAGATCAATCTTGTCAAGAATCTCATTCATTACTTCATTAACTATAACATCTTTCCACGACAAGAGAAGCACGATAGTATGAACATCGAAGAGGGTGTTCTAATGGACAAGGTGCTCAGGGAGAATATTTTTACACACATGTATACCTGCAAGGAATCCACGACTCATACTCTTCCTTACCCCCACATCAACAAGCGCATCATAGAAGATATGGGGATTTACACTCCACACAAGGAAAATAACTTTGACAATGTGCTCACAAGCACGTGCATCGCCACGCTTCCCAAGTATACCATTGCAGATGAAGTGGTTGAGATGATGCCTTCACCATCTGTCTCCAGCAAACCATTAAAGGAAGATGAAGAGTTTGAACATCAAGCTCAAGCAATATATCGTGTTGAAATTGCAATCAAGGCCTTTGCATAGGTTATCAAAGACAAGCTCCACATGATGATCTATCTTTTCCAAGCCAGGAACGAGCAAGAATGATCTCCCTTTCCCTTAGTTCCATAAAATCCTCAATAGCTATACATAATTTTATTAGGATTATTTGCCTATTTCCCTATGTTTTGTGACCTACTTGTGTGATTATCATAATATAATATGCTTTTCAAATTTCATATTGCCTTTCTATCTGCTTACTTAATTACATGCTTAATCAGCCCTATTAGTCTTCATACACTTTTATTTATCTAGAGAGTAGCATATAATTTTTCTCTCTATTTTTTCATTTATTTGTACTTGGCCAGAATTTTTTGATAATGTCCAAAGGGTGAATAGATGTACATATCTGTTTGCCAAAGTTAGGGGAATGAGACATATATTGGCCTATAGGGAAACAAAGGTAATATGATTACATGTTAAGGGGGGGTTGAGAGCTAGTTACTTTATATGTTCTATCTTTTTATATCTTGACTATTATTCATTATATATGATTATATGCTCTGTTCTTTAGGTTTATCATCATCAAAAGGGACAAATTTTAGATAACGGAACCAAAGGGATAATCTTTTAGTTCAATTCCTTTCAAGTTTTTTCTTTGTTTTAATGAAGATAAACCACCTATCTAACTATCTCTTTGAATTTAAGTATTCTATTCTTATAGGCACTTAGATAGTAAACTAGCTTAAAGCACAAGTGAGTTGCTTAAAGCAGCGTCAAACTAGAATTAATTAAGCACGTGGATAACACATTAAGGCAGAGCATGAACCGTGACTAAGTTCAAGAAGCCACTTGCACAATCCGTTAGAAGAAGTGATCTTCTAGACTAAGGAGTCGCTTTGGATAAAGTATGTGTTTCATGTAAAGAAGTTGAAGCTCACAAGTTCCACATCAAGAATTTAACATCCATACATGTTTTTTTTTTACAAATCGTGATCAACAAGATAATGTAGCCATTGGAACATCAAGAAAGGGAATTTGTTGAGCAACCACAGTGAAAAGTCTTGCTAACGTGGCTAGAACGACTCTTCATAGAAAAGCTAGACTAGAGCTATTCTTTAAATAGCGTAGAAATAGATGGTGTGTGTTTTGACGAGTTAAGGATCTAGATAAAAGCGAGTGTAACAAGATATATTTGTGAATATTACACTTACTTTATATTCAATTAACATAAGCTTTTAAGCTAGTATCCAAAGAATAGCATTGAAATGACTAGCTCTTATGGATTGAAATGATTCGCTTGTTGAAAACTTTGTAGCATTAAAATGACTAGCTCTTATGGAAGAGTAGCTCGATTGACTAGCTTTAGTTTTTAAGATATGTGGAAGTTAAAAGCACTTAAAAGCGAGTCTTATTCCCTCAAGTAAGCACAACTCGCCCTAGAGCGAGTGTGCTATAAATGCGGAATAAAGAGGAAAAGTCATAATATGAACCTTAGATGGTTAAATGAACGGTTCAGCTCAGTATGCATAGAGAGATTTGGTAAGGTGAGAACCCTTGGCAATAATAAATGCCCAAGATAAAACACACCAGTATATTGATTATAATGAACAGAGGATTACAAGGCCTTATAACACTCCACTCACTACAATTGCGTTCAGCTCCCTTACAAGGATTTCTACTCTCAAGTTGTATAGACGACACTCGCTCCATCAGAGATCACCAGCTTTCCCCCTAACACTCAACCTTACTAACTTCCAATCGTTCAGTCATGTTGCGTCACTCAGAGATTCGCAACGTATTAACTCCCAATCTTTCCTGATCTTGTTGTGTTTGTTCTAGCTAGACTTTCTCTCCCTCGTGAGGTTTTCCAAGCTTGTGCAAATGCATACAACTATTACAACTATTTATAGAAATCCTAAACTTATTCCTCAAGTTCGAAAACTCTATACAATATTGTAATAAAGGAGATATCTACCTTGGAAATCTGTGTGACTACTCTACCAGGCAGCTCCTCCACATATTCTCCTTTTTCTAGAGCAACAAACATGTAACAAACTCTGCCATGCTGGCAATCCGCTCCGCACCACTACACTTTAATTTGTCCACCCTGGTGATCCATGCTTCTCACTCTCCATAGGATGAAACACATTCTCCTATCCTGAGCTTCACGACTTTACCATTGTTGGCCCGAATTCTCTACACGCTGGTGTAGCATAAGCCACCTGGACAGATTCTATTTACTTCAATTTCTATATTGTTGAAGCACTAGATACACTAGCCGGAAGCAACTCTACTTGTCTCTGTGCTAGTCCTTTTCCTTAAACTCTCATCACATCTTCACACCAATATTATGATTCTTCACATCAGAGTTGATTGAGTCTGCCTTTGCAATATTCTCTATCTTCGCAAGGCTCAAAGCTAGTGTATAGCTTGTTCGCTTGGTCAAAGAGACTCTCTTGGCTTCTTAAGCTATTCCTTAAATGCACAGAAAACACAAGATAGATCAAATGTAGTGTTTATCATCATCAAAACAAAAGGAGTGATTAGTCTGAGCAAGCTCAAACTAACAATTTTCCCTTTTTGATGATGACAAATAATCAAACTGTGTAAGCACATCTATTTTAAAACGCACACAGTTAAGCTATAAGATATGAAATGAAGCTTAAAATGATACTAGACAGATTGACCAAATCTGCTTAAAATCTTGCTAAAGCCACTTAGCAAGTGTACCTTTCTTCCCCCTTAGACCGATCTGGTCTAACTTCTTTCAAATTAGTTGAATAGATTTACATGTTTTTCTTCCCCCTTTTGGCTTCATCGAATATGCAATATAACTCATGCAAAGGGGATCAATAGTGAAAGGAAATAAGCTTAACTCAATAATCAAGCAAATCACGACATTCAACAGAATAAAGCAAGGTGTAACCAAGTAGAACAACGAGAGATTATAGAAACAAAAAACATATTGTTAATCATTAAGAGGCTTAAACCTTTGTAGCTGGGGATCCTAGGAAACTAATTAATCTTAAACAACCAAAAACCACAAATGAGAAGCAAAATAATACACAAGCAATAACACCCTAAGCATCACGCTAGCGAGTAAGAGCAGCTAGTTTCTGAATGATTTTGCTCTTTTCATCTTGTCGCTCAGTGAGTAACTGGAGTTGTGTGTGAATATCGACGAGATGCTTCTCAATAGTGGCATGCAGGGACTGGATAGCTGATATAATGCTTCAAGAAGACACACTGGCGATGAGTATAGCAGGTTCTCGGGACTAAGTTTGAGAAGAGTTGGTAGCAGGTTGCAAGGTTCTGGAAGGCTTCGCAACTAGTTCAGCAACCTTTTCCATAGTGAGGAAATCATTAAAGCTAGTCTCAGTGACTTTCTTATACATACCCTCATTATTCAGCATTCGGGCGATGATGTGCGGGAAAGGAAGAGAGTTGCTAGGGTGAACTATGAATGCGACCATATGGGATAACATAATTTGAGCGTTGTTAACCAGCTCCCCATTAATGCATTGAGCTGTGATACAACAATCAAAAATGGTCACCTTATCCATGTTCGTGTTGCAAGGCGTGATGTTCTACACAATGAAATGATGAAGAAGTCGCTTCGACGGGGAGAGGTATTCAGCCTTCAGAGACGCTGGAACATTCTAGCCAAATAATACTTCCTTGAACTTGGTTGAACTGCTTGGAAAAAAATTCTTGTACAAGCGCCCAAATCCTACCAATGATCCATGCAGTCCTGCATCTTGACCGATTCCTTTACCTTGAAGCTTTCCTCAATGTTTTTGACCTATACAAAATTTAGTGTTGTAGGTTTGCCAAACGCAAAAGAAGAACTTGAGAAACGAGAATAAAATTGACGCGCCAAATCCAGATCTGCTTTACTAACCTCAGTTTCCAGCTAATCCCAATTTTGTAACCTGAGAAGTTGTCTAAACCGGTCGGAGGCCGAGGATTCCACTATTTCATGTAGGCAAGGATACGCATGGTGCAGTACCAGCAAAATGTCACACACAACTACAAACCTAATTTCCACATCAAGACGTTCTCACTAGGTGATTGGTTCCTTAGAAAGAACTTCCAAAACACCAAGAATCCTAAGGACTGTAAGCTAGCTCCACAGTGGGAAGGACCATACCAGATCGTCTAGTTTGTAGGACAAGGTGTGTACTGAGTCCGCGACTCCAATAACAGGAACGTCCCCCAAAGTTGGAACTCTATACTTTTAAAAAAGTACCATTTGTATAAATCACTCTTACTCATTCTTTTGTACATACGCATTACATAAGCCTTATGAAAAAACCTTGCACTAACTTGAGCGTCGAAGGGCAGCTGGGATTACACCCAATGATCAGTTTGTAGCCTAATGTGTTTGTTTTACACATATACTGGAAAATCCCCTCGATCCTCCATGTCAAAACATTATGGAGCTCCACGAATAATGCACACAATCGATAAGAACACAAGGGGTTGAACAGGGAAAAGGCACATCATTAAACTGCCCGCCTTAAAACAAACGAAAGGTAAACACTCCTTTCTCTAACACATCAGGCAAGAAACAACTTGTTGTCTCCCATGACATTACTTTATAGTTTACATGCCTATTCTCTATCATCAACAAGCAATAAATGCAAACAACCACATCACGAAGGCGGTCTACCCTACAACCTTGACCTACGACGCGTTAAAATAAAATGACAAGGTAATAAAAATGTCCACGATATATTTACATACATGCGGCCCACTATGTTGGATGGGCCTCCAAGACATTCAGTCTTTGCTTTCTCTTTCGAGGGACATTTGAATATTCAAACGGAGAAGAAACACATTGTTCAGGAGTATGGAAAATGTAATAACATAATTTTCTTAACAAGGACATGGGGATAGCTTAATAAATCACCGCATCGATCATCTCCTCTGGCCTCCTTGACATCTTCCTTATCGGTATCACCAGAAGCCGCATGCAGGTCCAGATCTCCCTTCTTAAGAACCCCTGAAGAATGCAAGAGCTCTAAATACAAGTCCAACTCTAGCACCTCCGTCTTTGAAGCAACATCCCACTCGACATTCTCCCCCCAATAGAACGCCTCTATAATCTCTAGCCTCGTTTCGGCATATGTGTATGATGACAGGCTTGGACAAACTTCCCCGCACAAGCTCTTGAGGTTTTGGAGTTCTAGGGTCGTCGACGACACCAGATCCTTCTTCTTCGACACATCCTCCTAATCCATGCAGATCCTACCTCCGATAAGTGATGCTTGTTTTTCAGCCTCCATCTCCTTTCCATTCTCTATTTCCATCCTCTCCTCGACGGTCAATGTGTGAATCTCCAAGCTCGGAAACTACTTAGTGGTAGGGTCCAGTTTCTTTTGGTAATCGCCACATAACAACTTGATTTTGGTGTGGATCAATGGATAGTGGTGGAAGGCCTAAGGGAAATTAGCATACAATTAAAATGAAAGAAAAGCCTTACGTACAACCTATGTAAGGGGAACGGACATCTTCCATTCAAGAGGATTTGACAACCGAGTTCAGGATCTCTAGTATAGGCATCTCTTCGATGTTGATCGTATCAGGTGGGGAAATGAAGTCGCAGAAGTTTGCAGTGACCTTGGATATCTTGTGGGAAACAACCTCTGT
>NW_027368880.1:0-46634 GCF_046119375.1 Phyllobates terribilis | reverse complement strand
TGACCCCACATAGCGCTCCATACAGTAAAATGGCCCACATAGTGCTCCATACAGTACAATGGCCCCCCATGATGTTTCATACTGTATAATGGCCTCACATAGTGCTCCATACTATATAATGGCCCCACATTAAAAAAAGGAAATAACTACTCACTCACCTTTACCATTTCCAATGCTGATCTTTTCTCTTCACATACCACAGCCTTACCTGTTGCCCCGTGCGACATCCCGCACCCTCGGCGCGCGGCATGATGGGAGGGTGCGTGTGCAGAAGAGGAGAGTCAAAGTGGCGCTAGTGACGAGGGGGATGGTGCGCAGGCTGAGGAAAGTGGTAGCGGCACTAGTGCTGAGGGTATGGAGCGCTTGCCTACAAGGAGGGCTCTGCGTGCCCCCTCTGGCACACGTGCCATAAGTTCACCACCACTGGCCTATAGCTTCCCATACACAGTGTGATAAAATATAGCTCCCTGGTAAAAGTTTTGCTAACAGATTGGCCCATTAAGAATTTGCCAGATTTTCCGCGTTGCCTGTTTGTCCCTGGATACAACACAAATGTTTTGGTGCTTCCACTTACCCACAGTGGTTGAACAAACCTTACGGCGTCGGTCTTGCAGGAGTTCTTACATATCTGTATTCTCAAAATTTGAAGGTCCAGAATAGCAGCTTTGATGATATGTTGCATTTTTCTGAACACTTCTGGGAGAAATTTCCTGCTATGTGCACAAAATTGTATGTGATGTTCTATGAACTCAAATAAATAAAAATAAAAAAAATCCGGCCTCCTCCACCCCATAATAGCCGGCCAACACTCACCTTTTTCCCCAAAATTATGATGCAGTTTCATGGCCTTGGAGAGTCAATTACCGGTATTTTTATGTATTATATACAGAGTGTAAATCTATATATAGTACCATAAAGATGGAATTATTGTAGACATGTGCTGATGTTAAAAAACAAAACAAAAAAAACCTCCAGCCTCCTCCACCCTTTTATAGCTGGCCATCACTCACCTATTTATTTCTCTCTTACCCTACACAGCACTGGGTGTTAGTGCTGTCATGGATGAGATGAAATGTGATCACCGGTATAAAAATTTTGAAGTGTCTCACACATGTCTATAATTGAGATGTAGATCCCTATTCACAGCATGATAGCCCATAGCTCCCCTTACACAGTATGGTAGCCCATAGTCCAGCTATACAGAGAATTATGGTCCATAGCCCAGCTATACATAGTATTATGGTCCCACAGTCCCTCTATAGTGTATGAAGGCTCATAAGAACCTATACACAATATGATTTCCCATAGCTCTTTATAGAGTATAATGGCCCATGAGCCTCTATACACAGTATAATGCCTCTATAGCCCCCCATACGCAGTATGATGACCCATATCCCCTATTTACACAGATTTATAGCCTATAGCTTCCCAAACACAGTATGATACAACATAGCCCCCTATATACAATATGATAGACAATAGCCCCTCTATAGACAGTTTGATAGTCCACCGCCCACCTATGCACAGTATTATGGCCCATAGCCCCTTTATAGAGTATGATGGCCAATAAGCCTCTATACACAGTATAATGCCTCTATAGCCCCCATACACAGTATGATGTCATATATCCCCCTTTTATACAGTTTTATAGCCTATAGCTTCCCAAACACAATATATTAGAACATAGCCCCCCTATGTACAATATGATAAACTATAGCCCCTCCATAGACAGTTTGATAGTCCATAGTACAGCTATACACAGTATTATTGCCCATAAGCTGCTATACACAGTATGATTCCCGAATAGCCCCTATACACAGTATAATGTCCCAATACTTACCTATATACAGTATAATGCACCTATAGCCCCCCATACAGAGTATGAAGCAATACATCACATATTTACACAGTTTTATAGCCTATATCTTCCCATACACAGTAGGGTAGAACATAGCCCCCTATATACAATATGATAGACAATAGCCCCTCTATAGACAGTTTGATAGTCCATAGCCCAGATACACAGTATTATGGCCTATAGGCCCGTATACACATTATGATGCCCGAATAGCCCCGATGCACAGTATAATGGCCCCATACCTGCCTAGACACAGTATAATGCATCTATAGCCCCAATACACAGTATGATGCCATACATCACTTATTTACACAGTATGATAGAACATAGCCCCCATATATACAATATGATATACAATAGCCCTTCTATAGACAGTCTGATAGTCCACAGCCCAGCTATATACAGTATTATGCCCCATTTCTGCCCACTTCTGGTGAATTCTGCTGCTATGTACGCTGCTTACGCTCACATTTTATGTGATGTTCTATAAACTGAATAAAAAAAAAAATCCGGCCTCCTCCACCCATTAACAGCTGGCCATGACTCACCTATTTATTTTTCTCTTACCCAACACAGCACTGGCTGTTAGTGCTCTCATGGATGAGATGAAATGTGTTCACTGGTATAAGAAATTTTAAAGTGTCTCATACATGTCTATAATTGAGATGTAGAGGCCTATTCACAGTATTGTAGCCCATAACTCCCCACACACAATATGGTAGCACATAGCCCAGCTATACACAGCATTATAGCCCACAGCCCAGCTATACGCAGTATGTTAGCCCATAGCCCAGCTATATGCAATATTATGGCCCCATATCCCCTCTATAGTGTATGATGGCTCATAAGAACCTATACACAATATGATTGCCCATAGCCCTTTATAGAGTATTGTGGCACCCCAGGGGTCTGGTTACCACAGTAATAAAGATATTATGTCTGAGAGCAAGTGGGAGGTTTTTCTGGTCAGGAGCCCTAAACATGCAACACGGCCCACCCAGACCTGGGAGGGGAGGAATCTGCCCTTATAAACTGGGTCTGGGGCGGGATTAGACAGTGAAGTTCCAGACACAGGGAAAGATACATCAGGAGCTCTGTAGGAGCAGCAGCTGAAGACCAGGGGCTGGAGCTGAGCAGAGATATAGCTCGCCCTGGCTGAAGTTACTAAAACCGGACACAGGAGTCCGAGGCTGTGGGGACTGATATATATACCCAGCAGCAGAAACCAGCCGGCAGGGGATTCCAGGTCCTCTGGCCATAGAAGCCCGGAGGCTCAGTCACAAAGAAGGGACCAGCGCCGCCATCCAGGAGCGGAGGCTAACAGAAGGCCCCAAGTCACCAGCCATACGGGTGAGCACCACACGGTATACTCAGGGAAGTGGGCTACTTGTAACCGCTGACAGCAAGGTAGCCAGGAAGAGTGCAGATAAACGGGGAGGCCTACAACTCCACCTGGCCAGGGGAACTCCTGCTTGCTCGCAGACTGACCAGGCCCCTTATACTAGCCAGTACTCCCGGGAGGGTCTGCCTTGTACCATCAGTAAAGACCCTGAACTGCACCTCACGTCTCTGTGATTCCTTGCCGCACCAGCACCATTAGCACTGGGACCCTCACACCATCACTCCCATCATCTCTCACATTAGCTGCCCTGAGGCAATACTTCTCCCGTGGGGAGTTATCCCATACTCGGCTGCGCAAACAACATCAGCCTCAGCGGTCGGCAGCGCAGCGGCGGTCCCCACTGACCGCAATCCACGGGTGGCGTAGTCGGACATTTGCTATACATTAAGACTGCCACTGGTTTGACCACCCTGGGCACGGACCGGGTCACCGCCACATGGAGACTACAACCCCCAGCATCCTACAACAGGCCCGGTTCCGGGTTCCCCTGCACAACACAGGGCCAGGGGGCGCGTCAACTTTGACGTAGTCGGCAGGATTTCGTGCCCGCAACCACGGCGTACTGCGTGCCTGAAAAAGACTTTTGAACTTACCTGTGGTGAAGTTTCCCGCCGTCCGGAGTCGTTTCCCGCCATCCGGAGCCGATTCCCGCCATCAGACGCCATCTTGGACTGTTTCCCACCGTCTTCTGCCTTCTTCCCGCCATCCGCAGCTGCTTCCCGCCTTCGGACGCCATCTTCGGGACGTCGCACAGGAAGAAGAGGGGCGTGGACGCCGAAAGCGCACGAAATCCGAAGCTCCGCCTCACGCTCCGCCCCACGCTCTGACGCTGCGCAAGGTCCTGGAAGGGAGGAAGAGCGACGCTGACGTCATCGGAGCGCGACGCCAGGTCCTCAACCCCGACGATCGACTGCGGAGCCGCGGCCTACGGAAGAAGAGCATCGCAAGGTAGGCCACGGTCCACTAGGGGGGAAGGAGGATGTCGGACACCGAGGGGAGCTCCACTGCCACAGCCACCGCCGCGCAACCGCTGCAGCAGTCATGCCATTCACCATGCCCTATATCCCGGGGGCAACCTGGCTACCCCAGTACTCAGGGGAGTCACATACTCTAAATGACTTTAGTGAAAGACTGTATAGCCTCTTCCAGGTGTACCCCCTCACAGAAGAGCAAAAAGTGAGCATCCTGGTGGCCCAATTAATCGGGGCAGCCCAAAGGGAGGTAAAGTCCTGGCCACCTGGGAGGAAGAGGACTGTCAGAGAAATACTAGCCCGGCTGAAAGACACATTTGACACCCGCACCTCAGCCGAAATAAAGCTCCGATTTTACGGGTGCAAACAACGGGCACATGAGAGTATAAGAGACTATGCTTTAAACCTACAAGAGGCCCTAAGAGCCATTAAGCAGGCAGACCCTGACAGCGTGGGAAATGAAGATAAGCTGTTGACTGAACAATTTATTGAGGGTCTACTGTGCAATGCCCACCGAACCCAGTTGCGGGCAATGGCCTTACAGGACCCTGACCTGGACTTTGCACAGTTCAAGGACAGAGCCATCCGGGTGCTCCGAGAACCGACACCAGGCGGCGCTGTGACCCACAGGCGCCCTGCTATCACTTACCACCAGGAGACGGTGCCCTTGTCTGCAGGGCCTGTGGGAGCTGATGCGCAGGCTTTAAACAGTGACCCGGCTACAGACCTGCACCATCAGGTCCAAGAGCTGACTAAGAGCGTTGCCGCGCTAACCAGAACTGTGCAGTCTTTACAGGCCTCTTCTCCAGGAAAGATCCAGCTGGCATCCGGACCGGAGGACGTCCCGTGGCGCCGACTGAGGAGGACTCCACCGGCCAGAGGAAGACCCAGCGACAGATACAACGAGGATGGACGACCCATCTGCCGCCGCTGCAATCAACCCGGACATGTGGCAAGGTACTGTCATTTAAACGGGCACAACCTGGGGTAGAGGGCCAACCCCCAGGCATAAGATCATCAGGCCCATCAAACTGGCATGATAAATACGTAGGGGGACGTCCAATCTTGCCTGTGGTACTGGATGGAATTCCTATGAGTGCCCTACTAGACACTGGGTCACAGGTGACCACCATCCCGTACGTGCTCTTTAAGCAGTACTGGAATGACTCGGACATAACCCGCTACCTAGATGACGACCTGAGTATCATCGCCAGCAATGGTCAGCCCGTGCCGCAGGTGGGATTCAAGGAGGTGACCATTAAGATCGGTAAAGTCGAACTGGCGGCACAAGGACTGATTATAGTGGACATAGACCGTCATGAGAGTCACCCTAGAATAACCTTGGGAACTAATGTGATTGAAAATTGTCTTGCAGAGGTGATTCTCATTTTACAGCAGGTTGCCAAGAACGCCAGTTCCGGCCAGCAGCGTGTGCTCCAAAAAGAGATCCGGGCACTGATGAAGCGGCAACAGGTGGAACTATCTGGTGGTGAGATAGGTAGCATGAGAATGTGTGACCCGTTCCCTATTGCCATGCCCCCAAAAAGTGAGATGATGATTTGGTGCCGGGCAGCTATTGGTCTAAGAGGTAGAGATTACCAAGCAATGGTAGAACCCGTCTACTCAGACAGTAGGCCCACGGGGGGTGGTCGATGTACGCCATGGGAGGGTGCCCGTTCGCATCATAAATATCGGGGAGAGAGAAGTACACCTGCCCCGGTATGCCACGCTAGCCAAATTGTTCACCATAAACCAGAATTCTGTACAGGCCGTGGAACCCTTGCCTCCATCTCAACCAGAGGAAGGTAACGGCTCTAAGAAACCAATGGAGGACTGGTGTCAGCAACTGCATTTGGGTACGGACTCCACTCCCTCACACCAGAAACAGGGAGTCTATCGGGTGGTTCGAGAGTACGAGAGAGTGTTTAGTAAACACCCGCTAGACTTCGGGCGAGTAAAGGGGGTAGAACACCACATCCCCACGGGAGACCATCCTCCCATAAAGGAGAGATACCGACCCCTACCCCCGGCACACTACCAACACGCCAAGGGGATGCTTAGAGACACGAAGGAGGCTGGGGTAATCAGGGACAGCTGTAGCCCCTGGGCAGCTCCACTAGTCTTAGTGAAAAAGAAAGACAACACCATGAGAATGTGTGTAGACTACAGGAAGGTCAACCGTATCACACACAAAGATGCGTACCCGTTACCAAGGATAGAAGAGTCCTTAGCTGCATTAAAATCTGCTAACTTCTTCTCTACTTTGGATCTCACTAGCGGGTACTGGCAGGTTCCTGTAGCAGAGGCGGACCGGGAGAAGACCACATTCACCACCCCGATGGGTCTCAGCGAATTTAACTGTATGCCATTCGGGCTCTGCAACGCACCAGGAACCTTCCAACGGTTGATGGAATGCTGTCTGGGACACCGGAACTTCGAGACGGTCCTGTTATACCTGGACGATGTCATCGTCTATTCCAAGACCTACGAGGACCACCTGAAACACCTGGCAGAAGTGTTTGAAGCTCTGGCAAACTACGGCCTAAAGGTGAAACCCTCCAAGTGTCACCTCCTGAAACCAAAGGTGCAGTACCTGGGACACGTGGTGAGTGCTGACGGAGTGGCTCCCGACCCTGATAAGATCACCGTGATTAAGGACTGGCCAAGACCCTCCAGCATAAAGGAAGTGCGGCAGTTCCTTGGGTTGGTAGGCTACTACCGAAGATTCATTCCCGGTTTCACCAAATTGGCAGCCCCTATGCAGGACCTCCTGATAGGTCAATCTCGGAAAGCCAAAAACCAGAAGCCGCCCTTCAGGTGGAAAAGCTGGAAGAGGAGTCCTTCTGCCAGCTGAAGATGGCCCTCACGGGGGATGAAATCCTGGCATATCCAGACTACAGCCAGCCCTTTATCCTCCACACGGATGCAAGCAACATCGGGCTAGGAGCCGTACTGTCCCAGATCCAGCAAGGAAAAGAACGGGTAATCGCTTACGCCAGCCGAAAGCTACGGCCCACGGAGAGGAACCCTGAGAATTATAGCTCATTCAAGCTGGAGTTCCTGGCAGTAGTGTGGGCAGTGACCGAACGTTTCAAGCATTACCTTGCCTCCTCCAAATTCACCGTGTACACGGATAACAACCCGTTGACACACTTGGACACTGCAAGGCTCGGTGCCCTGGAACAGAGATGGATGGCCCGCCTGTCCAACTTTGAATTCACCATCAAATACCGGGCGGGGCGATCAAATGCCAACACGGATGCCCTGTCTAGAATGCCGAACTTACCGGACGTAGGGGAAGATCCAGAAGATCTGGAAGAAGTCGAGCTCCCTGCGTTCCACCGTCATGGGATTACCCTGTATTCCCACCGTGTGAAGGACAGGCGCTCCGTGACGTTCAATCCCTTGCCCCACTACAACTGGGCGGAGACGCAAGACAGTGATCCCGCAGTCCGTTTGGTGAAGGAAATGCTGACCCAGGCCGATGCCAGTCTTGACCCAGACGCTCCGGAGGAGACCAAGCAACTGTGGAAGGAGAAAAGTAAGCTGTTCCTCTACAGGGAGAAGCTGTGCCGGAGAATGGTTAACTCTCGAACACATGAGTTGACCTTGCAGGTAGTGGTCCCAAGACGAGACGCGGCTATGGTTCTGGAGGCATACCACAATGGAGCAGGACACTTCGGATGGAAGAAGCTGGAGTTCTTGTTGCGTGAACGGTTCTACTGGGTAGGCATGAGAGGAGCCATCGAGAGGTGGTGCAGAGACTGTGGCCCGTGCAACCTAAGAAGAAAGGACCGTGCCAGCCAGAAGACTCCCCTGCAGCCCATCATCACCAGACAGCCACTGGAACTGGTAGCCCTGGACCATGTGAAACTGGCTCCAAGCAGATCTGGGTATGTCTACGCCCTCACAATCGTAGATCATTACTCCTGGTTCCTGGTGGTGGTCCCGGTCAATGACTTAACGGCTCAAACAGCAGCTAGAGCCTTCCAGCAGCACTTCTGCCGTCCACACGGGTACCCGGACCAAGTGCTGACAGACAAAGGACCAGCCTTTGAAGCTGAGGTCTTCCAGGAGTTCTGCAACCTGTGTGGCTGCAAGAAGATAAGAACAACGCCCTATCACCCTCAAACCAATGGACTCTGCGAGAAGATGAACCAGGTGGTGATAGATCTGCTAAAAACATTGCCCCTGGAAGAACGCAGTCTGTGGCCTGAGAAACTGCCCAATCTGGTGGACCTGTATAACCACATCCCTGTAGGTTCCACCAACTGTACCCTGGCTTACCTAATGAGAGCAAGACCTGGTAAGCTGCCTATTGACCTGGATATGGGAGTCCTGACACCTGAGGACACCTCGCCAGAGGCAGACTGGGATACAGAGCGGCAGCAGCAGTATCGGAAAGTGCAGGAGAGAGTCGAGCGAAGTCTGTCTTAAGCTAGAGAAAGGCAAGAGAAGGCTTATAACCAGTATGCTCCCGCTGTTCCCCTGGTACCTGGAGAGCAGGTCTTGAAGAGGAAGAGGCGGCTCCACAAGTTGGAAGACCAGTGGGAGAAGGACCCATACACCGTACTGCCCTCAAGCCATGAGAACCCAAAAATCTGCGTAATCAGTAAGGATGGAGGAGAAACCACAGCCATTGTCTCCAGAGACCACCTGAAGAAGTGTCCCGAGCAGCTGCAAAGCCCTGAAGAAGATCAAGAAAACCCTCAACCCGCATTGGAAATGGAAGAAATGATCAGTACCGTACTCGGAGACTTCCCCCGGTCTAGGACACAAGTAAACGGCGCTGTCGTGGTACCCGTCGTCACCTTTCTCCAGCCTGCCCCGCAAGTGCCTACAGAGGAACCGGTAGAGCTGGAAGAGCAGCCGGCCCAAGAGGCAGAAGAGTCCACACCAGCAGTACAGGAGAATCAACCCTCTGCTAGTAGTGAGCCTGCCGTCCCCCTAGTGAGCCAAAGAGTGCACAGACAGCTGCCCAGCTTGCCCATAACACCTCCTACACCCTGTAGTGCAGAACCAGTTAGTGAGCTCCGTAGGTCCACTAGAGTCACTAGAGGTCAGATGCTCGCTCGCTGGAAAATCTAAAGTGATGCACTGTGAATTTATCTGTTAACTGTTTATGGTTTATGTTTGTTGCCTGCTACTAATTATGTTTCTCAGTTACCCTGCAGATTTATTTGGACTAACAGGTTATGGACACTGGATAACCGGAACAATGCTTGTAGATAGTTGCACCTTGGTGCCTCTTGCAAAGACGGCCGCGGAAAAGAAAACCTGTCTGGCGTGGCCTACTTGCGGCCCAAAGTAGTTAGCTCCAGCCTTGCAGCCACGCCCAAGGCCAACGCAAGGGGTTTGCTTTGGACAGGTCCCCTACTTCGCTTAAAGTTTCACCTTGGGTGACATGGACACCCCCTTGTTTTACAAACTTCACCTTGGGTGATATGGACACCCGGTTACGGACACGCCGTGACCTTTAAAGAACCAAAGCTTCTTGTAAATATGTTTTTGTATTATCGTTTATACCCTGTATTTATGTTTCTTTAAAAATGTGTTTAGTCCCGGAGTACTAAAATTTACTAGGGGGGAATGTGGCACCCCAGGGGTCTGGTTACCACAGTAATAGAGATATTATGTCTGAGAGCAAGTGGGAGGTTTCTCTGGTCAGGAGCCCTAAACATGCAACACGGCCCACCCAGACCTGGGAGGGGAGGAATCTGCCCTTATAAACTGGGTCTGGGGCGGGATTAGACAGTGAAGTTCCAGACACAGGGAAAGATACATCAGGAGCTCTGTAGGAGCAGCAGCTGAAGACCAGGGGCTGGAGCTGAGCAGAGATATAGCTCGCCCTGGCTGAAGTTACTAAAACCGGACACAGGAGTCCGAGGCTGTGGGGACTGATATATATACCCAGCAGCAGAAACCAGCCGGCAGGGGATTCCAGGTCCTCTGTTCAAGCCCGGAGGCTCAGTCACAAAGAAGGGACCAGCGCCGCCATCCAGGAGCGGAGGCTAACAGAAGGCCCCAAGTCACCAGCCATACGGGTGAGCACCACACGGTATACTCAGGGACGTGGGCTACTTGTAACCGCTGACAGCAAGGTAGCCAGGAAGAGTGCAGATAAACGGGGAGGCCTACAACTCCACCTGGCCAGGGGAACTCCTGCTTGCTCGCAGACTGACCAGGCCCCTTATACTAGCCAGTACTCCCGGGAGGGTCTGCCTTGTACCATCAGTAAAGACCCTGAACTGCACCTCACGTCTCTGTGATTCCTTGCCGCACCAGCACCATTAGCACTGGGACCCTCACACCATCACTCCCATCATCTCTCACATTAGCTGCCCTGAGGCAATACTTCTCCCGTGGGGAGTTATCCCATACTCGGCTGCGCAAACAACATCAGCCTCAGCGGTCGGCAGCGCAGCGGCGGTCCCCACTGACCGCAATCCACGGGTGGCGTAGTCGGACATTTGCTATACATTAAGGGTATGTGCACACGATGCAGAAATGCTCAGGATTTTTTCCTGAGCGTTTCTGCATCTCTCTGGCAGGAAAAAAAGCATGCGGCTTGTACATGCGGTTTCCTGCCAGGGACATGCGGAAATTAAGCAGTCTTCACTTTCATTTCCGCATGCGGGTTGACAAGCGCTTCCCAAGCGATTTTAGCATCACTTGGAAAGTGCTTGTCAACTTTACACTATATAAATCCATGCAACCGGCATGGATTTATATAGTGTGTGAATGTCAAAAAATAAAAAATAAATATATACTTTACCCTCTGATGGCCCCCGGTGTCCAGCTTCGCTCGGTCCCGGCTGCCGGCAGTGAAGACTTTAGGACCTTCCGACGTCAGCGTCACGTGACCCGTCACATGACTCTGACGTCAGCGAAGGTCCTTCATTCAACCGCGAAGTGCCCGGGAAGCCAGCAGGACGCAGCGCGGGCTGTCAGAAGGTGAGAATATATATATTTTTTATTTTATTCTTTTTTTTTTAATGGTACCTGGGTCTGGATGCGAGTCCTCTCATCCACACCCGGGTACCATCCGCACATTAGACCGCATGAAAAGCGCATCAACATATACAGTGATGCGGATTCCATGCGGTCTAATGCAAGTCAATGGCGGCAAAAGAGCAGCGTTTCCGCAAAATTAATTGACATGCTGCGGATTTTTGACCGCAGCGTTTACGCTGCGGAAAAATCCGCATCGTGGGCACAGCACATGCGGATTTCAATTGGGGAACATTGCTGCCCTTCTACCATGCGTTTTTAATGCGTTTCCGCAGCGTTTCCGCAACTGCAAAAACGCCGCGGAAACGCACGAAAAACGCATCGTGTGAACTCAGCCTAAGACTGCCACTGGTTTGACCACCCTGGGCACGGACCGGGTCACCGCCACACGGAGACTACAACCCCCAGCATCCTACAACAGGCCCGGTTCCGGGTTCCCCTGCACAACACAGGCCCAGGGGGCGCGTCAACTTGACAGTATAATACACAGTATAATGCCTCTATAACCCCCCATATGCAGTATTATGACCCATATCCCCTATTTACACAGATTTATAGCCTATAGCTTCCCATACACAGTATGATACAACATTATAATTGAGATGTAGAGGTCTATTCACAGTATTATAGCCCATAACTCCCCAAACACAATATGGTAGCACATAGCCCAGCTATACACAGCATTATAGCCCATAGCCCAGCTATACACAGTATTTTGGCCCATAACCCAGCTATACGCAGTATGGTAGCCCATAGCCCAGCTATACGCAATATTATGGCCCCATATCCCCTCTATAGTGTATGATGGCTCATAAGAACCTATACATAATATGATTGCCCATAGCCCTTTATAGAGCATGATGGCCCACAAGCCTCTATACACAGTATAATGCCTCTATAACCCCCCATACGCAGTACTATGACCCACATCCCCTATTTACACAGATTTATAGCCTATAGCTTCCCATACACAGTATGATAGAACATAGCCCGTATATACAATATGATAGACAATAGCCCCCCTATAGACACTTTGATAGTCCACAGCCCAGCTATGCACAGTATTATGGCCCATAGTCCCTTTATAGAGAATGAAGGCCAAAAAGCATCTCTGCACAGTATAATGCCTCTATAGCCCCCATACACAGTATGATGCCATATATCCCCCTTTTACACAGTTTTATAGTCTATAGCTTCCCATACACAGTATATTAGTACATAGCACCCCTATGTATAATATGATAAAACATAGCCCCTCTATATACAGTTTGATAGTGCATAGCCCAGCTATACACAGTATTATGGCCCATAAGCCGCTATACACAGTATGATTCCCGAATAGCCCCTATACACAGTATAAAGCACCAATAGCCCCCCATACACAGTATGAAGCAATATATCCCCTATTTACACAGTTTTATAGCTTATATCTTCCCATACACAGTAGGGTAGAACATAGCCCCGTATATTTTGGGTGGTCCTAAAGTAGGTGGACAGAAAATAATAACATTTATTTTGATTTATATATAAAATTATATTTACTAACACAAGCATAACATTGACAATTAAATTTTATTCTGAACAATAATATAAAAGCCCTTAAATTTTATCAACGCAGGTGCTCAAACTGTTTTCCATTACAATTTGCACAGCTTTGAAGTCTGCCTCTTACGCTTTGTCAAACGTTTTTGCACAAGTCTCTTTGGATATTAATTTCTTGAAATGCAACTCTTATGTAATTTTTCATATCACTGACACTATTTGGTTTTTGACTATAAACTTTGTCCTTGAGTACTCCCCAAAAGAAAAAATCCATTGGGGTCAAGTCTGGTGAACGTGCTGGCCAATCAAGTGGGCCACTTCGGCCAATCCATTTATTAGGAAATGTATCATCAAGATACTCGCGGACTACTCTTGAATAATGTGGAGGGGCCCCATCTTGTTGGAAATAAAGGTCATTTGAATTAGGATGTTTCTGTACCTGGGGAATAACTCGATTCATTAGAATTTCGAGATACTTATCTCCTGTGACTGTCCCATCAAAAAATATTGGTCCTAAAACACTAAAACTTGAAATACCACCCCAAACATTGACACCAGGTTCATTTAGTTGTTGCTCTAATGTTAAATGCATGTTCTCATTATACCAGTAAATACAATTATGTCTGTTAATATGGCCGGATAATTTGAAAGAAGCGTCATCACTCCACATAATGTTATCTAAAATTACTGGATTTTCTTCAATTTTGTTAAGCATAATCTCACTAAATTGCATCCGCCTGTCTGGATCATCCTCCAATAAACCATGAATTACAGTGTATTCCAAATTATTATGCAAAAAGTGTTTAGGAGTGATAAGGTAAGAATTTTTTTGTTTGTCAGTTAAACTCATTGATGGTGATGTGTGTCAGGGCTCTTTATATCACTGTAAGCAATTGCAGACACCTGTGCTAATTAGCTTGGCAGGTGTGTCCAATGAAAGGCAAGACTACTTAAGAAGGCTGTCCCACATTATTAAGCAGCCTACATTTTCTGCCAAAATGGGAAAGAAAAAGGATGTGTCGGCTGCTGAGAAGCAACAAATTGTGGAGTGTTTAGGTCAAGGCATGACTACAATCAACATTGCCAAGACACTTCATCGTGATCACCGCACAATCAAGAAGTATGTAGCTGATTCACAGTACACACGTGTGCGTGCTGATAAGGGAAAATTGAGGACTCTTTCCTATAGGCAATTACATCAGGTTAAAAGAGCAGCGGCAAAAAAGCCTTGTCATAGCAGCAGACAAGTTTTTGAAGCTGCTGGTGCCTCCAACGTCCCCCGAACAACAAGATGCAGGGTCCTTCAGAGGTTTGCAGCTGTGCGTAAGCCATCCTGTCGACCTCCTCTATCCACTGCACACAAGCAGGAACGGCTCCAGTGGGCCAAACAATACATGAAGACTGACTTCAAAATTGTTTTGTTCACCGATGAGTGCCGTGCAACGCTCGATGGTCCCGATGGATGGAGTGGAGGATGGCTGGTTGATGGACACCCCATGCAAACACGACTACAGCGCCAACAAGGAGGAGGTGGAGTAATGTTTTGGGCTGGAATCATGGGGAGAGAGATTGTCGGCCCCTTTAGGATCCCTGAAGGGGTAAAGATAAACTCCATAATGTATGTGGAGTTTCTCAAACCGCACTTCCTGCTATGGTTCAAGAAGAAGAACCGTGCATTCCACAGCAACATCATTTTCATGCATGATAATGCACCGTCTCATGCTGCAAATAACACATCTGCATCTCTGGCTGCTATGGGCATAAAAGGGGACAAACTTATGGTGTGGCCCCCATGCTCCCCTGACCTCAACCCCATTGAGAACTTCTGGAGCGTCATCAAAAGGAGTGTCTATGATGGCGGGAGGCAGTTCACATCTAAGCAACAGCTCTGGGAGGGTATTCTGTCCTCATGCAAAACAATTGAAGCAGAAACCATCCAAAACCTGACAAATTCTATGGACGAGAGAGTTCAGAAGCTCCTTTCGAACAAGGGGTCCTATGTGCAAATGTAACATCACCTAGAATAAAGTTTTGAGTTGAAAACTGTTTGATTTCAGTTTGTAATAACCTGCTAATGCTTATAATTTCAAAAATGACCATTTTTTTGTTCTTTATTAAAATGAAAAAGTTGAAAACACTGCTGTGCATAATAATTTGGAACATGCATTTTGAGTGCAGTTTGAGTGTTTTATTTTTTAAAAAATATACTGTTATCATAGGCAGTTTGTACAAAAACCTTTCAATTGTACTCTAATAGTTAGTTGACTGGAAAATTACAATGACTGCAATTCATATAGGTAATTTGGGAAAATCTGAGAAAATATTATTTGCATAATAATTTGGAACACAGTGTAATGTCGCCAAATCTGACTATACACAGTATAATGCATCTATAGCCCCATACACAGTGATAGACAATAGATTAGAGATGAGCGTTGTTCTACTCGAACTGTTCGCCAATCTCAAATTCGAGCTGTTTTGGGCGGTGTTCGAGCCGGTCGGCGAACACGAACAATTTGAGAAAAATTCGGCTGTTCGAGGTTATGTTCGATAACTGTTCGTGCACCAAAATCATAACTGGATTTTTTCTCAGTAATGATGAAAATTAATGTTAATACGCAGTTTGAGTGTACAGCGGGGCGGGGGGAGGGGCAGGGGATGGATCTCTGCAGGAACAATGAAGATCTCCATTTTTTTTTCTCTTTCCCGCATTTGCAGTGGGGAGGTGCAATCTGTCAGCCTATCAGCAGCGCACACACGGAGCGAAGTGCTTTTTTTCACACAAGCAAGGGCATGTGTGATTGGCAGTGTATGTCACATGTCCTTGCCCTATAAGACCAAGCCATTTTCCCCGTCGCCACCATTTTCTCACTGCTGCAGCTGCGTGTTAGACGGCACCGCTGTTGCTGTGTGCGCTATACCTTGTTAATTTCAAGCCAATTTTCGCACAAATATACAGATAGCTTGGGAGTAGGGAATAGTTGTGATTGCAGTCCTTTTAAGGACTAGGTTACAGCATTTCCTACGACTTTTATCAGGCAGGTCTGTGCTCTTAAATAGATAGATTGTGGGAGTAAAGACTAATTGTAATTGGAGTCCTTTTCAGGACTAGGTTACATCAGTTCCTATCAGTTTTTGCCAGGCAGGTCTGTGCCAGTGCTGTGCAAGTTTTTTTCACAGCATTTGGCTGAATCTAGCAAAGCTAATCCTTTTTGGCCTATTGCAGAGTGTGTTAGTCAGTGGAGTAGCCTATCTGTGTTGCAAGATATACCACCTGTGTATAGAATACCAATTTTTTTACTGCACCTAGTGAAGTAAAATCTTTTGGGCATAGCATCATTCTATTAGTCCATCTATACTGACCTCCATCAGGTTGCAAACTGAATATAATTTTTTTCTGCATCTAGCTCTGAAAAAATATTTGGGCTTCTAGCAGTGTGTGGGACTTGGTCTATTAGTCCATCTATACTGACCTCCATCAGGTTGCAAATTAAAAATAATTTTTTTCTTCATTTAGCTCTGAAAAAATATTTGGGCTTCTAGCAGTGTGTGGGACTTGTTCTATTAGTCCTTCTATACTGACCTCCAGCAGGTTGCAAATTGAATATAATTTTTTTCTGCATCTAGCTCTGAAAAAATATTTGGGCTTCTAGCGGTGTGTGGGACTTGGTCTATTAGTC
This sequence comes from Phyllobates terribilis, assembly GCF_046119375.1. NCBI lineage: Eukaryota > Metazoa > Chordata > Amphibia > Anura > Dendrobatidae > Phyllobates > Phyllobates terribilis. The sequence continues at coordinate 30,170 of NW_027368880.1, read as the reverse complement.
CATCTATACTGACCTCCATCAGGTTGCAAATTAAAAATAATTTTTTTCTGCATCTAGCTCTGAAAAAATATTTGGACTTCTAGCAGTGTGTGGGAATTGGTCTATTAGTCCATCTATACTGACCTCCATCAGGTTGCAAATTAAAAATAATTTTTTTCTTCATTTATCTCTGAAAAAATATTTGGGCTTCTAGCAGCGTGTGGGACTTGTTCTATTAGTCCATCTATACTGACCTCCATCAGGTTGCAAATTAAAAATAATTTTTTTCTGCATCTAGCTCTGAAAAAATATTTGGGCTTCTAGTAGTGTGTGGGACTTGGTCTATTAGTCCATCTATACTGACCTCCATCAGGTTGCAAATTAAAAATAATTTTTTTCTGCATCTAGCTCTGAAAAAATATTTGGGCTTCTAGCAGTGTGTGGGACTTGGTCTATTAGTCCATCTATACTGACCTCCATCAGGTTGCAAATTGAATAAAAAAATTTTCTGCATCTAGCTCTGAAAAAATATTTGGGCTTCTAGCGGTGTGTGGGACTTGGTCTATTAGTCCATCTATACTGACCTCCATCAGGTTGCAAATTAAAAATAATTTTTTTCTGCATCTAGCTCTGAAAAAATATTTGGGCTTCTAGCAGTGTGTGGGACTTGGTCTATTAGTCCATCTATACTGACCTCCATCAGGTTGCAAATTAAAAATAATTTTTTTCTTCATTTAGCTCTGAAAAAATATTTGGGCTTCTAGCAGTGTGTGGGACTTGTTCTATTAGTCCTTCTATACTGACGTCCAGCAGGTTGCAAATTGAATATAATTTTTTTCTGCATCTAGCTCTGAAAAAATATTTGGGCTTCTAGCGGTGTGTGGGACTTGGTCTATTAGTCCATCTATACTGACCTCCATCAGTTTGCAAATTAAAAATAATTTTTTTCTGCATCTAGCTCTGAAAAAATATTTGGGCTTCTAGCAGTGTGTGGGACTTGGTCTATTAGTCTATCTATACTGACCTCCATCAGGTTGCAAATTAAAAATAATTTTTTTCTTCATTTAGCTCTGAAAAAATATTTGGGCTTCTAGCAGTGTGTGGGACTTGTTCTATTAGTCCTTCTATACTGACCTCCAGCAGGTTGCAAATTGAATATAATTTTTTTCTGCATCTAGCTCTGAAAAAATATTTGGGCTTCTAGCGGTGTGTGGGACTTGGTCTATTAGTCCATCTATACTGACCTCCATCAGGTTGCAAATTAAAAATAATTTTTTTCTGCATCTAGCTCTGAAAAAATATTTGGGCTTCTAGCGGTGTGTGGGACTTGGTCTATTAGTCCATCTATACTGACCTCCATCAGGTTGCAAATTAAAAATATTTTTTTTCTGCATCTAGCTCTGAAAAAATATTTGGGCTTCTAGCAGTGTGTGGGACTTGGTCTATTAGTCCATCTATACTGACCTCCATCAGGTTGCAAATTAAAAATAATTTTTTTCTGCATCTAACCCAGCCAATAGTTTTGGCCTAATACCACAGTTTGGCCACTCAGCTCTGCTCGGTTACCATCCATTGTTTTTTTGTGCAAACAACTCCAGAGTTGTGAATTAGTTAACCACCAAAATGAGTGGAAAAAGGCCTGCTGCTGGTGGAAAGGGGAATAGGCGTGTTGGGAAGAGGAAAAAAGGTTGTGTCCGTGGGGTAGGTGCAGAAGAAAGACCATCTTCCAGCCAAACTAAAATGTCTACTTCTTTTAGCGGACAATGTGATAAGATCCCTTTCTTACGGCCACGCCAATCGCTACAAATTCCAGATGAGGCACAAAAACAGCAGGTGCTTCAACGGATATCAAGTGCTCCTTTAAGTGGGCTCTCCTCCACATCAACTTCAACATCACAAATACTCCAGTCCTCAAAGTTGTCACCCAAATCGCACTTGCTTCCTCACAGCTCCCAAATCTCCAGCTGCCCGTCTGAGTATGAGGTAGAACAGATGGTTGAGTCTGCAGAGCTGTTTACTCATACTATAGCCTGGGAATCAGAGGTCGACTCAAGCGCTTCTGTGAATCCAGACGAGGAAATGATCTGCACTGATGCCCAGAATCTTTATGAGTCGGATCCAGGACCAGACGCAGAAGGTTCTGACCATAATGTAGACCCTCATTCCCAAACTGTAACTCCTGTTGGTGGAGACAATGAGGAAGACGATGATAAGACTCAAATACCTGATTGGAGCGACAACTTTAGTTTTTTGTCAGGGCAGGAACAGGTTGGCTCTGAGGACGACGGGTGTGATAACGCACAGGGTGATGATGATGAGGTCGGAGATCCCACTTACTGTCAACCCACAGTCAGCCAAGAGATGAGGTCAGCAGAGGAGGTGGAGGAAGATGCTAGTGACGACGAGGTCAGGTTGCGCCTTCCTGGACAGAGACGTAGTACTGGAAGCACGTCAACAACTGCATCCTCAAACACAACTCTGCCTCTCACCACAAGTCGTGGTGGCTCTTCAGGTCGCATGGGTGCTAAGCCTTGCATAGCCTGGGCATTTTTTCAGATCGATAAAGATGACCCAACTCGTGTTATCTGTAACATTTGTCAGCAAAAGCTAAGTAGAGGCCAAAAAATACATAGTTTGAGTACTTCATGCATGAACCGGCACATGGACATGAAGCATAAGTTGCAGTGGGAAGCTCAGTGTGCTACAATGCGGTCTAGCCGGCCGAGCCAACCACCGTCTGCCATATCTTGTGCATCCGCGGCCTCTTCATCCTCTGTGACTGGGGGGACAGCAGTCACACCTGTTTTGGGGCGCAGACCTGCCACCTCTTTACCCGCAACAGCCAGCGTGATTGGCAGGTCATCATTTTCTTTGGAGGTGGTAACACCAGCTGGTCTTGAGCGCTGTCCGACATCGATAGCACCACCTTTGGATCAAGGCAACCTAACATGTCCGCCTGCATCTTCCTCACAGACCGGCAGTTTGCCGGGGACACCCTTATCAACCCCGTCTAAGCACAATAGCCAGCCCTCGGTCCCTCAGATGTGGACAAGTAAAAGACCATTTCCTCCTAGCCATGAGAAAGCTAAGAGGTTGAATTTCACCATCTGCAAGCTCTTGGCTACAGAAATGCTGCCTTTCCGCCTGGTGGACACAGAGGATTTTCGAGACCTTATGTCCGTCGCAGTGCCCCAGTACCAGATGCCCAGTCGGCACTACTTCTCAAAGAAAGGTGTGCCTGCGCTCCACCAGCATGTCGCACACAACATCACCGCTTCTTTGAGAAACTCTGTGTGTGACAGGGTGCATTTCACCACAGACACTTGGACGAGTAGGCATGGACAGGGGCGTTACATGTCGCTGACTGGGCACTGGGTAACTATGGTGACAGCAGGACAAGGGGCTGCTGTCCAAGTCTTGCCGTCCCCACGAGTTGTGCGTCAATCCTCTTTATGTCATTTTTCCTCCACTGCTTCTGCCTCCTCAACCTCCTCTCGGTCTTCCACCTGCACCCAAAGCCTGTCTGGTCATGCCACAAGCTTTCTAACTGCGCAGAAGGGATCCTGCACACCTCCTTACTATGCTGGCAGTAGGGCTCAACGTCATCAGGCGGTTTTTACATTGAAATGTCTGGGAAATGTGAGTCACACAGCTGAGGAGTTGTGGTCAGCTCTGGAGAACCAATTTCATGAATGGTTGTCTCCACTGGACCTGAAACCAGGGAAGGCCGTGTGCGACAATGCTGCAAACCTGGGTGCGGCCCTTCGCCGGGGCAATGTCACACACGTGCCTTGTATGGCTCACATGTTGAACCTGGTTGTCCAGCAATTTTTAGCCCACTATCCCAGACTAGATGGCCTTCTGCAGAGGGCACGGTCGCTGTGTGCTCACTTCCGCCGTTCGCATCCCGCAGCTCAGCGACTTACATCTCTACAGAAGTCGTTGGGCCTGCCACTTCACCGGCTAAAATGCGATGTGCCTACCCGGTGGAATTCAACTCTGCACATGTTGCAGCGACTGTGGCAGCACCGACAAGCCCTGGTGCAATACGTTCTGACGTATAGCCTGGGCCAACGAGATTCAGAGGTGGGGCAAATCACGCTGGAGGAGTGGTCTCAGATCAGGGACCTATGAACCCTTCTGCACAGTTTTGAAATGGCGACGAAGATGTTTAGTGCTGACGATGCCATTATCAGCATGACTATTCCGGTGATTTACATGCTGGAGCACATGTTAAACAGAATTCGGAGTCAGGTGGTGGCACAAGAGGAGGTGGAGGAAGTAGAGGAGGAGGAGTTGTATGCGGAAGGGCTAACATCTGCAAGGTCCAGACGGTCGGCAGCACCAGGGCGGCAGGCATGTGAGGGTGGGGGAGATGATTTTACCAGGGCGCATGGTAGCAGCCAAACTAGTGAGGAAGGTGCAGGAGCCCAGGAAGAAGTGGAGGACGAACTGATGGAAGACTCATCAGATGAGGGAGACCTTGATCACATTTCTGTTGTGCGAGGTTGGGGGGAGAGGACAGAGGAAGGAAGCATGATTGTTACCTCGCCACCAACACAACAGGGACTTGGTGCTCCTGGATGCGCAACACACATGAGTGCCTTCTTGCTGCACTACCTGCAACATGACCCTCGAATTGTGAGAATTAGAAATAATCCTGACTACTGGGTTGCCACACTGTTAGATCCCCGGTACAAAAGTAAATTTGCAGAAATTATTCCTGCCATAGAAAGGGATGCACGCATGCAGGAGTATCAGCAGAGACTGTTGCAGAATCTTACATGTGCTTTTCCACAAAATACCAGTGGTGCATGTAGTGAATCTCACAGTTCCAACTTGCCAACCGTGGGACCGTCAAGTGTTCAGCACTCAAACCGTAACAGAACCACAGTATCTGCTGGTAACATCAATTTTGCGGAATCATTTCACCACTTTTTTAGCCCATCCTTTGCAAGGCCACAGGAGACAAGAAGTCTGACACATAGTCAACGCCTAGAGACGATGGTACAGGAGTATCTCCAAGTAAACATTGAAGCCACGACTGTGTCACTGGACCCTTGCTCTTTTTGGGCTTCCAATCTGGATAAATGGCCGGAGCTAGCCACTTACGCCTTGGAGATCTTGTCATGCCCCGCAGCCAGCGTTCTGTCTGAACGTGTGTTCAGCGCTGCTGGTGGTGTGCTGACAGATAAGCGCACGCGGCTCTCCACTGATAATGTAGACAGACTCACGTTCATAAAGATGAACAAATCATGGATCCGAAACGACTTTTCTACCCCTGTGTCATCCTGGGGAGAGTAAAAGCTTGATGATTGGTTAAAATCACCCTACCAACCGTTTTAAGCTTTCAAATTACTAATCATGTTTATCTGTATCTTGACTGGAAAATAATTTGGGCTTTGTAGCAGTGTGCAGCACTGATCCTATTAGGCCATCTATAATAAGCTTCACCAGATTTAAAATTAAAAATAATTTTTAGCTGCATCTAGCCCGGAAAATAATTTTGGGGCTCCGAGATGCGCAAGACACATAAGTGCCTTCTTGCTGCACTACCTGCAGCATGACCCTTATATTGTCAGAATTCGAAGTAATCATGACTACTGGGTTGCCACACTCTTAGATCCCCCAAACTTTTCGATCAACCTTTTCATTTTAATAAAGACCAAAAAAATGGTCATTTTTGAAATTATAAGCATTAGCAGGTTGTTAGAAACTGAAATCAAACAGTTTTCAACTCAAAACTTTATTCTAGGTGATGTTACATTTTCACATAGGACCCCTTGTTCGAAAGGAGCTTCTGAACTCTCTCGTCCATTGAATTTGTCAGGTTTTGGATGGTTTCTGCTTCAATTGTTTTGCATGAGGACAGAATACCCTCCCAGAGCTGTTGCTTAGATGTGAACTGCCTCCCGCCATCATAGACACTCCTTTTAATGATGCTCCAAAGGTTCTGAATGGGGTAGAGGTCAGGGGAGCATGGGGGTCACACCATAAGTTTGTCCCCTTTTATGCCCATATCAGCCAGAGATGCAGATGTTTTATGTGCAGTATGAGATGGTGCATTATCATGCAGAAAAATGATCTTGCTGTGAAATACACGGTTCTTCTTCTTGAACCATGGCAGGAAGTGCTGTTTGAGAAAATCCACATACATTATGGAGTTCATCTTTAGCGCCTTCAGGGATCCTAAAGGGGCCGACAATCTCTCTCCCCATGATTCCAGCCCAAAACATTACTCCACCTCCTCCTTGTTGGCGCTGTAGCCGTGTTTGCGTGGGGTGTCCATCAACCAGCCATCCTCCACTCCATTCATCTGGACCATCGAGCGCTGCACGGCACTCATCCGTGAACAAAACAGTTTTGAAATCAGTCTTCATGTAATGTTTGGCCCACTGGAGCCGTTTCTGCTTGTGTGAAGTGGATAGAGGAGGTCGACAGGATGGCGTATGCACAGCTGCAAACCTCTGAAGGACCCTGCATCTTGTTGTTCGGGGGACGTTGGAGGCACAAGCAGCTTCAAAAACTTGTCTGCTGCTATGACAAGGCTTTTTTGCCGCTGCTCTTTCAACCTGACGTAATTGCCTGTAGGAAAGAGTCCTCAATTTGCCCTTATCAGCACGCACACGTGTGTACTGTGAATCAGCTACATACTTCTTGATTGCCAAGACACTTCATCCTGATCATCGCACAATGTTGATTGTAGTCATGCCTTGACCTAAACACTCCACAATTTGTTGCTTCTCAGCAGCCGACACATCCTTTTTCTTTCCCATTTTGGCAGAAAATGTAGGCTGCTTAATAATGTGAGAGAGCCTTCTTAAGTAGTCTTGCCTTTCATTGGACACACCTGCCAAACTAATTAGCACAGGTGTCTGCAATTGCTTACAGTGATATAAAGAGCCCTGACACACATCACCATCAATGAGTTTAACTGACAAACAAACAAATTCTTCCCTTATCACTCCTAAACACTTTTTGCATAATAATTTGGAACGCGGTGTACATGTGCTTTTCCACAAAACACCAGTGGTTCACGTAGTGAATCTTACAGTTCTAACTTGCCAACCGTGGTCTGTATGGAATTGTTCAATAAAGGGCCCAAAATTAAGATAACATAGATGGGAGAGGTCTCTATGAATAGGAATTCCTAAGTATTTGATACCCTGTGAGGGCCAGGCAAAGGGAAAGTTGGACTGGATGGGATCCTATATGGATTTAGGGAGGGAGACATCGAGGGCCTCAGACTTCGCTGCATTGATTTTAAAATTTTACCATGTAACAAAGTGATCTATTTCAGCCATAACAGCAGGGATGGATATATGTGATTGAGTGATATATACTAGGACATCATCAGCAAATAGAGAGCACTTGTACTCGGTGCCTCCCACCTCAATCCACCTAATATTGGGGTTATGGCGAATTGATGAGAGCAGGTGCTCCGTCACTAGGATGTATAAGAGAGGGGACAGAGGACATCCCTGCCTTGTCCCATTGGTGATTGTGAAAGGTGATGAAAATGTTCTGACGCACCCCCTGGGCCTTGGGACACCCGGAGCCGGACCCTTTTTGGTGGATGCTGGTGGTTGTAGTCTTCGTGGCGGCGATCCGGTTCCGTGGCTCAGGGCGGTCAAACCAGTGGCGGAACTATTTATGTGGTTTTGATGTTTAAATGTCCGACTACGCCACCCGTGGATTGCGGTCAGAGTGAACCGCCGCTACAGGGCAGACCGCTAAGGCTGGTGTTGTGGGTGCAGCAGAGCGTAGCATAACTCCCCACGGGAGGAGTATAGCCTCAGGGCAGTGTATGTGGAGGATGGGGGTGATGGTGCAGGGCAGCAGCAGTAACGACACAGAGTCAGTGATGCAGTTCAGGGCCTTTACTCACAGTTCTTATTATCCAGACCACGTCTGCAGGTAACGGCTGCCCACGTCGTACTGTGCTCACCAGGTGAGGGGCTCAGACAACTCCCAGATAACTTTGGAGCGCTTCACAGGACCCCCTTTGTGTGTCCTTTGTCTGGCCTTTCTTACCAACACTTCTGTCCGGCTGCCTCGGGCCTCCTCTTGGTAAACTTGGCGCCAGTTTCCCTGACCCTATGTGGTGCCTTCCTAGCGGGTGGAGCAAGGGGCTGCGCCACATAAAATGTCAGAGCCTCCGGTTTCTAGCTGAGGGTCGTTTCCTGCCTCCACTAGTTCGGGGACTGGTCTCCCCCTTTGGCCTGACCCCTCCACGCAGGTGGATTCGGGCGTGCGGTGGCGACTCGCCCGTCCGCACCCCTGGGATCCCTTCATTCCTCGTTCCTGGAGCCTTCTCCGCTCCTCTTCCTTCCTTCTCCCTCTTGCAGGCCTGGGCCTCTGTTACTAGGCCCGCCTCCGGAGCAGAGCTCATGCAGAGCCCCTGCTCCCTGCCACTTCTGCTCAGACTTCTCTGCACTGAACTAAGATGGTGCCCACCTTTTATACTCCCTTCTCAATGCACCCAGGAACTGCTTCCTCCCTGCTCCTGCACTGCAGGGTTCCCCTTCCTCAGTGTTCCCTCCCCCCACTCCAGCCAGGGACAGGGACTGTCGTGCCCATCTCAGGGGCATATTGGTCGCCCTGCCCCACGGCAATGTGGTGTAATGCATGCAGGTGTCGGGTCCTGATCCACACTCCATCCTTATCTGAGAGTGAGATATCACACCTCTGGGTGAGGTGCAATACGTCTGTAGCAACCGAGCCCTCGGTGCTACAGTTCCATTTATCTTCAGCCTAGGTGACGTATTGTGATACAGGGCCGTGATTTTGGCTATAAAAGGGTCCCCTAGACCCCTACCCCAAGCTTTTTAAGAGAATCATATATGGCGTGCCAGGAGACTCTATGGAATGCTTTCTCAGCATCCAACGAGAGTATCTACTTACAAATTTTTAACTGCATCTAGCCCAGGAAATACTTTGTGCCTAGTAGCAGTGTCTGCTAGTCAGCGGATTATCCCGGCTGTTAAGCAAGCTACACCACCTGTAGTTTGGACACTTAATTTTTTCAAAGGAAATGCTTCGGGACCACGGGATACTTAGTGAAGAGCATCAGGAGGCACCCCAAGGCATAGGGGCTGGGACTGGCACTAGGATGCCTTGCGGTGGACAGCCGAGCTCGATCCTTATAAAAGCTTTTTAACTGCAGCAGCTTTAGTGGACGCTACTGGAGCTGGAATTACGCGGCTGCTGGCATGAGACTTGCCCTCCAATAGATCCTTGTAAATGGATTTAAAGTGTATTCATTCAAATTAGAGGGACAATTTAAATTAAAAAGCTTAGAGCTGCCTCCACCACAGGGGGGCTCTCTCGACCCACCAGCGGACAGGCACCAGTATTGGGAGAGGGGGGCTGGCCGTCAGGGTTCACCGCGGCTCTGGCACAAACCCGGCGACACGGAGGTGGCACGGGCAGGAGCGGACTGGCCGTCTCGGCTTCTCACTTTTTGGATTTTAGAAGGGCATGACATGACTCCCCCTCCTTTTACTCCTCCACCTCTTTTCTTTTCGCATGACTATATGTACTTGTCACTTTTCCATGTGTTAGTTGTGTCTTCTGAGCAGTTTGTCAGCTTTTGGACACCTTTGAAGGTGTTTTCTATGTGTTTCTATGTGTTTTTGTTTGCCTGCCATTGGTTTTAACGGTGTTCGAAGGTGTTCGACGAACAGTTCGACGAACAGTTCGGCGAACACACGGGTGTTCGACGAACCGAACCGAACTCGAACACTACGGGGGTGGCTCAACACTACAATAGATCCTCTATAGGCATTTTAATAGTCCATAGCCCAGCTATACACCGTATTATGGCCCTTTTTTGCCCACATCTGGGTGAATTTTCCTGCTATGTGCAGTGCTTGCGCTCAAATTGTATGTGATGTTCTATAAACTGAACAAAAAAAAACACTCACCTTTTTCCCCAAAACTATGATGCATTCTCATGGTCTTGGGGAAATTCAATTACCGGTATTTTATGTATTATATACAGAGTGTAAATCTATATATAGTACCATAAAGATGGAAATATTGTAGACACGTGATGATGTTAAAAAAAGTTAAAAAAGTCCAGCCTCCTCCACCCATTAATAGCTGGCCATAATTCACATTTATTTCTCTCTTACCCAACACAGCACTGGGTGTTAGTGCTGTCATGGATGAGATGAAATGTGATCACCGGTATAAAAATTTTGAAGTGTCTCACACATGTCTATAATTGAGATGTAGAGCCCTATTCACAGCATGATAGCCCCTAGCTCCCCATACACAATATAGTAGCCCATAGCCCAGATATACACAGTATGGTAGCCCATAGCCCAGCTATACAAAGTATTATGGCCCCATAGCCCCTCTATAGGGTATGATGGCTCATAAGAACCTATATACAATATAATTGCCCATAGCTTTTTATAGAGTATGATGGCTTAAAAGCCCCTATACACAGTATAATGCTTCTATTGTCCCCATACGCAGTATTCTGACTCATATCCCCTATTTAGACAGTTTTATAGCCTATAGCTTCCCATACACAGTATGATAGAACATAGCCCCCTATATACAACATAATAGACAATAGCCCCTCTATAGACAGTTTAATAGTCCATAGCCCAGCTATACACAGTATTATGGTCAATAAGCCCCTATACAGAGTATGATGCCCGAGTAACCCCTATACACAGTATAATGACCCCATATCTGCGTATACACAGTATAATGCATCTATAATGCCCAATACACAGAATGATGCCATATATCCCCTATTTACACAGTTTTATAGCCTATAGTTTACCATACAAAGTATGATAGAACATAGCCCCCTATATACAATATAATAGACAATAGCCCTCTGTAGACAGTTTAATAGTCCATAGCCCAGCTATGCACCGTGTTATGGCCCTTTTTGCCCTCTTCTGGGTGAATTTTCCTGCTATGTGCACTGCTTACACTCAAATTGTATGTGATGTTCTATAAAGTGAACTTAAAAAAAAAATAAAAAAAAAAATCCGGCCTCCTCCACCCCTAAATAGCCGGCCAACACTCAACTTTTTCCCCAAAACTATGATGCATTCTCATGGTCTTGGGGAAATTCAATTACCGTCATTTTTATGTATTGTATAGAATGTAAATCTATATATAGTACAAAAAAGATGGAAATATTGTAGACATGTGCTGATGAAAAAAAAAGTAAAAAAAAACCCAGCCTCCTCCAGCCATTAATAGCTGGCCATAATTCACCTATTTATTTCTCTCTTACCCAACACAGCACTGGGTGTTAGTGCTGTCATGGATGAGATGAAATGTGTTCACCGGTATAAAAATTTGGAAGTGTCTCACACATGTCTATAATTGAGATGCTGAGCCCTATTCACAGCATGAATGCCCCTAGCTCCCCATACACAGCATGGTAACACATAGCCCAGCTATACACAGTATTATGGCCTCATAGCCCCTCTATAGTGTATGATGGAAGTTAAGAATAGAGATGAGCGGTGTTCGACTAGAACTGTTCGCCAATCTCAAATTCGAGCTGTTTTGGGCGGTGTTCGAGTCGTTCGACGAACCCGAACGATTTGCAAAAAATTCGGCTGTTCGAGGTTATGTTCGATAACTGTTCGTGCACCAAAAGCGTGTCCTGCATGTCTGGTGCTATTTAGAGCACCAATCATGCAGGGATTGTCTGCCACTCACTGTAATGCCACAGCCATGGTGGTTGTGGCATTACAGTGATTGCCCAAATCGATGGGAACAGTGCCAACAGTGAAACATGAAAAGCCGGCAATTCAGCAGCGGCATACACCGGTACCCGACAATTTAGAACCGAAAGAATAGAGCTTCACACATAGATTAGATAGATATAAACATGTCAACCACATATATACGAAGTACAGTGAAAGTGCTGCTTACTGTACTTGTCATTTAGCGTAAAGGATTTATCAAAAAAAATAATAGTGTTTTCATGCACCGTCTCTTTAAAAAAGCCGGCCGGCAATTCAGCAGCGGTACCCGACAATTTAGAATAGAAGGAATAGAGAATCACACATAGATTAGATAGATAGAAACATGTCAGTCACATATATGAAGTACAGTGACAGTGTTGATTACTGTACTTGTCATTTAGTGTAAAGGATTTATCAAAAAAAATAATAGTGTTTTCATGCACCGTCTCTTTAAAAAAGCCGGCCGGCAATTCAGCAGCGGTACCCGACAATTTAGAATAGAAGGAATAGAGAATCACACATAGATTAGATAGATAGAAACATGTCAGTCACATATATATGAAGTACAGTGACAGTGTTGATTACTGTACTTGTCATTTAGTGTAAAGGATTTATCAAAAAAAATAATAGTGTTTTCATGCACCGTCTCTTTAAAAAAGCCGGCCGGCAATTCAGCATCTGTACCCAACAATTTAGAATAGAAGGAATAGAGAATCACACATAGATTAGATAGATAGAAACATGTCAGTCACATATATATGAAGTACAGTGACAGTGTTGCTTACTGTACTTGTCATTTAGTGTAAAGGATTTATTAAAAAAAATAATAGTGTTTTCATGCACCGTCTCTTTAAGAAAGCCGGCCGGCAATTCAGCATCTGTACCCGACAATTTATAACAGACAGAATAGAGCTTCACACATAGATTAGATAGATAGAAACATGTCAGTCACATATATATGAAGTACAGTGACAGTGTTGGTTACTGTACTTGTCATTTAGTATTAAAATAAAGGATTTATTATTAAAAAAATTGGCGTGGGGTTCCCCTTAATTTTAGGCTCTAGCGGAGGTTAAGCAGACAGCTGGGGCAGATGTTTGAAGCCTGGGAAGGGGGTAATACCCACGGAGCTTCCCAGGCTACTAATATCAGCCCCCAGCTGAATACATAGCCTTTACTAGCTATTAAAATGGGGGACCCCCCAAAAAAAATGACGTGGGGTCCCCCTTAATTTAATAGCTAGCAAAGGCTAGGCAGACAGCTGGGGGCTGATATTAATAGCCCAGGAAGGGAGCCATGAATATTGGCCCCCTCCCAGGCTAGAAACACCAGCCGTCAGCCGCCCCAGAAATGGCGCATCCATAGGATGCGCCAATTCTGGCACTTAGCCTCGCTCTTCCACGCTGCCCTGGTGCGGTGGCAGGGGGTAATAGGGTTGGGGTTGATGTCAGCTTATAATGCCAGCTGACATCAAGCCCAGGTTAGTAATGGAGAGGCATCTATAAGACACCCCCATTACTAACCCCATAGTCAAAGTTAAAAAAAACACAAACACCCAGAATAAAGTCCTTTAATTGAAATAAAGACACAATTCTTTATTGTTCTAAATTAAACCATACTTACCGTCACGCCCATTCCAGCTGAAGCCAACGATCTCCTGTAATAAAAATAAAATAATAAAGCAACCTCATCCTTACCTTTCCATGGTTCCCACGACAGCTTCAGCTCTGCTACATCGAGATGACAGGCTGGACCGCAGCAGAACGCCGCCATCCAGCCTGTCATCCTGCAGACACTGAGAAGCGCAGGCTTGCTTGCGCTCTGCAGTGTCTGGCTGTGACGGCATAAAGATGAGACGAGTTCATGTCCAATGAACTCGGCTCACCTCATGCACGTCACTTACAGCGTGGGAGAATTCTCACGCTGAAGCGCTGAGTGCAGGAGAATTTTCCCACGCTGTCAGTGAGGTGCATGAGGTGAGCTGAGTTCATTGGACATGAGCTCACCTCATGCACGTCACTGACAGCGTGGGAGAATTCTCCTGCACTCAGCACTTCAGCGTGAGAATTTTCCCACGCTGTAAGTGACGTGCATGAGGTGAGCCGAGTTCATTGGACATGACCTCGGCTCATCTGGATGCCGTCACAGCCAGACACTGAGGAGCGCAAGCATGCCTGCTCTTCTCAGTGTCTGCGGGATGACAGGCTGAATGGCAGCGTTCTGCTGCGGTCCAGCCTGTCATCTCGATGTAGCACAGCTGAAGCTGTCGTGGGAACCATGGAAAGGTAAGGATGAGGTTGGTTTATTATTTTTCTTTTATTGCAGGAGATCGTTGGCTTCAGCTGGAATGGGCGTGATGGTAAGTATGGTTTAATTTAGAACAATAAAGAATTGTGTGTTTATTTCAATTAAAGGACTTTATTCTGGGTGTTGTGTTTTTTTTAAATACTTTACTAGAAATTCATGGCGGTCATGTCTAATACTGGCGTGACCCCATGAATTTTGGGCTTGGGGCCAGCTGATAATACCAAGCTGGCCCTAACCCCTTTATTACCCAGTGAGCCACCGCACCAGGGCCCTGGATGAGTTGGGTACAGCGCCAGAAGATGGCGCTTCTATGAATGCGCCATTTTCCGGGGTGGCTGCGGACTGCAATTTGCAGCGGGGGGGGCCCAAAAAGCTTGGGCCTCCCTGCGCTGCAGATTCCAGCCCCCAGCTGCCTAGTTGTACCTGGCTGGACACAAAAATAGGGCAAAGCCCCACGTATTTTTTTTTTAATTATTTCATGAAATTCATGAAATAATTAAGAAAAAAAGGCCTTCCCTATATTGTTGTGTCCGGCCAGGTACAAATAGTCAGCTGGTGGTTGGGGGCAGCCCGTTCCTGCCTGCTGTACCTGGCTGGACACAAATATAGTGCGAAGCCCCACTTCAATTTTTTTTAATTATTTCATGAAATTCATGAAATAATTAAGAAAAAAAGGCCTTCCCTATATTGTTGTGTCCGGCCAGGTACAAATAGGCAGCTGGTGGTTGGGGGCAGCCCATTCCTGCCTGCTGTACCTGGCTGGACACAAATATAGTGCGAAGCCCCACTTCAATTTTTTTAAATTATTTCAGGAAATTCATGAAATAATTTAAAAAAAATTGACGTGGGGCTTCGCCCTGTTTTTGTGTCCAGCCAGGTACAACTAGGCAGCTGGGGGCTGGAATCCGCAGCGCAGGGAGGCCCAAGCTTTCTGGGCCACCCCCGCTGCAAATTGCAGTCCGCAGCCACCCCGGAAAATGGCGCGTTCATAGAAGCGCCATCTTCTGGCGCTGTACCCAACTCATCCAGGGCCCTGATGCGGTGGCTCACTGGGTAATAAAGGGGTTAGGGCCAGCTTGGCATTATCAGCTGGCCCTAAGCCCAAAATTCATGGGGTCACGCCAATATTAGACATGACCACCATGAATTTCTAGTAAAGTATTTAAAAAAAACACAACACCCAGAAAAAAGTCCTTTAATTGAAATAAACACACAATTCTTTATTGTTCTAAATTAAACCATACTTACCATCACGCCCATTCCAGCTGAAGCCAACGATCTCCTGAAATAAAAGAAAAATAATAAAGCAACATCATCCTTACCTTTCCATGGTTCCCATGACAGCTTCAGCTCTGCTACATCGAGATGACAGGCTGGACCGCAGCAGAACGCTGCCATTCAGCCTGTCATCCCGCAGACACTGAGAAGCGCAGGCTTGCTTGCGCTCCACAGTGTCTCTCTGTGAGGGCATCCAGATGAGCCGAGTTAATGTCCAATGAACTCGGCTCACCTCATGCACGTCACTGACAGCGTGGGAAAATTCTCCTGCACTCAGCGCTTCAGTGTGGGAGAATTCTCACACTGAAGCGCTGAGTGCAGGAGAATTCTCCCACGCTGTCAGTGACGTGCAGGAGGTGAGCTGAGTTCATTGGACATGAGCTCACCTTATGCACGTCACTGACAGCGTGGGAAAATTCTCCTGCACTCAGCGCTTCAGCGTGGGAGAATTCTCACGCTGAAGCGCTGAGTGCAGGAGAATTCTCCCACGCTGTCAGTGACGTGCAGGAGGTGAGCTGAGTTCATTGGACATGAGCTCACCTTATGCACGTCACTGACAGCGTGGGAGAAGTCTCCTGCACTCAGCGCTTCAGCGTGAGAATTTTCCCACGCTGTCAGTGACGTGCATGAGGTGCGCCGTCTCATCTTTATGCCGTCACAGCCAGACACTGCAGAGCGCAAGCATGCCTGCGCTTCTCAGTGTCTGCGGGATGACAGGCTGGATGGCAGCGTTCTGCTGCGGTCCAGCCTGTCATCTCGATGTAGCAGAGCTGAAGCTGTCGTGGGAACCATGGAAAGGTAAGGATGATGTTGCTTTATTATTTTTCTTTTATTGCAGGAGATCGTTGGCTTCAGCTGGAATGGGCGTGATGGTAAGTATGGTTTAATTTAGAACAATAAAGGATTGTGTCTTTATTTCAATTAAAGGACTTTATTCTGGGTGTTTGTGTTTTCTTTTAACTTTGACTATGGGGTTAGTAATGGGGGTGTCTTATAGACGCCTCTCCATTACTAACCTGGGCTTGATGTCAGCTGTCATTATAAGCTGACATCAACCCCAGCCCTATTACCCCCTGCCACCGCTACAGGGCAGTGGGAAGAGCGAGGCTAAGTGCCAGAATTGGCGCATCCTATGAATGCGCCATTTCTGGGGCGGCTGACGGCTGGTGTTTCTAGCCTGGGAGGGGGCCAATATTCATGGCTCCCTTCCTGGGCTATTAATATCAGCCCCCAGCTGTCTGCCTAGCCTTTGCTAGTTATTAAATTAGGGGGGACCCCACGTCATTTTTTTGGGGGGGTCCCCCATTTTAATAGCTAGTAAAGGCTATGTATTCAGCTGGGGGCTCATATTAGTAGCCTGGGAAGCTCCGTGGGTATTACCCCCTTCCCAGGCTTCAAACATCTGCCCCAGCTGTCTGCTTAACCTCCGCTAGAGAATAAAATTAAGGGGAACCCCACGCCAATTTTTTTTAATAATAAATCCTTTATTTTAATACTAAATGACAAGTACAGTAACCAACACTGTCACTGTACTTCATATATATGTGACTGACATGTTTCTATCTATCTAATCTATGTGTGAAGCTCTATTCTGTCTGTTATAAATTGTCGGGTACAGATGCTGAATTGCCGGCCGGCTTTTTTAAAGAGACGGTGCATGAAAACACTATTATTTTTTTTAATAAATCCTTTACACTAAATGACAAGTACAGTAAGCAACATTGTCACTGTACTTCATATATATGTTACTGACATGTTTCTATCTATCTAATCTATGTGTGAAGCTCTATTCTGTCTGTTATAAATTGTCGGGTACAGATGCTGAATTGCCGGCCGGCTTTTTTAAAGAGACAGTGCATGAAAACACTATTATATTTTTTAATAAATCCTTTACACTAAATGACAAGTACAGTAAGCAACACTGTCAATGTACTTCATATATATGTGACTGACATGTTTCTATCTATCTAATCTATGTGTGAGGCTCTATTCCTTCTTGTCTAAATTGTCGGGTACCGGTGTATGCCGCTGCTGAATTGCCGGCCGGCTTTTTTAAAGAAAGCGTCTTCTGAGCAGTTTGTCAGCTTTTGGACACCTTTGAAGGTGTTTTCTATGTGTTTCTATGTGTTTTTGTTTGCCTGCCATTGGTTTTAACGGTGTTCGACGGTGTTCTAAGGTGTTCGACGAACAGTTCGACGAACAATTCCTCGAACATCCCGGTGTTCGACGAACCGAACCGAACCCGAACACTACGGGGGTGGCTCAACACTAGTTAAGAACCTATACACAATATGATTGCCCATAGCCGTTTATAGAGTATGATGGCTTATAAGCCCTTATACACAGTATAATGTTTCTATAGCCCCCCATACGCAGTATTATGACTCATATCCCCTATTTACACAGTTTTATAACCTATAGCTTCCCATACACAGTATGATAGAACATAGCCCCCCTATATACAATATAATAGACAATAGCCCCTCTATAGACAGTTTAATAGTCCATAGCCCAGCTATACACCATATTATGACCCTTTTTGCTCACTTCTGGGTGAATTTTCTTGCTATGTGAACTGCTTACACTCAAATTGTATGTGATGTTCTATAAACTGAACTGAAAAAAAAAAAAATCCGGCGTCCTCCACCCCTAAATAGCCGGCCAACACTCACCTTTTTCCCCAAAGCTATGATGCATTCTCATGGTCTTGGGGAAATTCAATTACCGGTATTTTTATGTATTATATACAGAGTGTAAAACTATATATAGTACAAAAAAGATGGAAATATTGCAGACATGTACTGATGAAAAAAAAAGTAAAAAAAGTCCAGCCTCCTCCACCCATTAATAGCTGGCCATGACTCACCTATTTATTTCTCTCTTACCCAACACAGCACTGGGTGTTAGTGCTGTCATGGATGAGATGAAATGTGTTCACCGGTATAAGAAATTTTAAAGTGTCTCACACATGTCTGTAATTGAGATGCTGAGCCCTATTCACAGCATGAATGCCCCTAGCTCCCCATACACAGCATGGTAGCGCATAGCCCAGCTATACACAGTATTATGGCCTCATAGCCCCTCTATAGTGTATGATGAAACTTAAGAACCTATACACAATATGATTGACCATAGCCCTTTATAGAGTATGATGGCCTACAAGCCTCTTGTAACGGGTCTGGGAGGCGGAACCTCTGAGCTACTATACAAGGGGGCGGTCCTTGTAAGGAAGCGGGTGGCGCCCAGGGAAGACGGGCAAGTAGTCACAGCAAGTGACAGGGACAGTCTCTGGGTAAACGGGCAGGTGGTCACAGCAAGGGACCGGGACAGTCTCTGGGTAATCGGGCAGGAGGTCACGGCAAGTGACCGGGACAGTCTCTGGGTAAACGGGCAGGGGATCACAGCAAGTGACCGGGACAGTCTCTTGACAGGCGGGTGGTCACGGCAAGTGACGGCAGAGCCTCCAGGTAGGCTAGCAGGCTGGTAGCAGGTGGACGCTCCCAGGTGAGCGAGCAAGAGTCTCTGGACAGGCAGGTGGTCACAGCACGTGACGGCGGAGCCTCCAGGTAGGCAAGCAGGCAGATAGCAGGTGAGCGCTCCCAGGTGAGCGGGCAAGAGTCTCTGGACAGGCAGGTGGTCACAGCACGTGACAGCGGAGCCTCCAGGTAGGCTAGCAGACAGGTAGCAGGTGAGCGCTCCCAGGTGAGCGGGCAAGAGTCTCTGGACAGGCAGGTGGTCACAGCACGTGACGGCGGAGCCTCCAGGTAGGCTAGCAGACAGGTAGCAGGTGAGCGCTCCCAGATGAGCGGGCAAGAGTCTCTGGACAGGCAGGTGGTCACAGCACGTGACGGCGAAGCCTCCAGGTAGGCTAGCAGGCAGGTAGCAGGTGAGCGCTCCCAGATGAGCGGGCAAGAGTCTCTGGACAGGCAGGTGGTCACAGCACGTGACGGCGAAGCCTCCAGGTAGGCTAGCAGGCAGGTAGCAGATGTGCGCTCCCAGGTGAGCGGGCAGACGGATCCATAGACAGACTGGCAAGGCTGGTAGGCAGACTGTCGGACCGCAGGATAAGCAGCAGGTAGACAAGAGTCAGGCAGGTATCAGACAGGAAACTGGCAGGAAACTGGCAGGTAACTGGCAGGTAACTGGAAACGGACCTGAGGGCTGAAGCAGAGTGATGAACTGTGCTACAACATTGCTCGGGCACATCCATTTTGGAGGAGGTGCCTTATATATGGTGAAGTCCTCCGGCCATTGGCCGGCGACTCCTTAGGACGGCGCGCGCGGCCCCTTTAAGAGAGGGGAAGCACGCGCGCGCCCTAAGCACCGTGACCGGGAAGCAGCGTGTGCTGCCAGCAGAGCGGGAGGAAGACGCCGGGCACGGAGCGGAGAGGTGAGGGGAACAGCGTCCCTGCCTAGCAGGAGGCAGGGACGCCGACGCTACACCTCTATACTCAGTATAATGCTTCTATAACCCCCCCATACACAGTATGATGCCATACATCCCCTATTTACACAGTATGATAGAACATAGCCCCCTATATATAATATAATAGACAATAGCCCCTCTATAGACAGTTTAATACTCCATAGCCCAGCCATACACCATATTATGGCCCTTTTTCCCCACTTCTGGGTGAATTTTCCTGCTATGTGCACTGCTTACACTCAAAACGTATGTGATGTTCTATAAATTAAACTATTAAAAAAAAAAAAAAAAAATCCGGCCTCCTCCACGCCTAAATAGCCGGCCAACACTCACCTTTTTCCCCAAAACTATGATGCATTATCATGGTCTTGGGGAAATTCAATTACCGGTATTTTTATGTATTATATACAGAGTGTAAATCTATATATAGTACAAAAAAGATGGAAATATTGTAGACATGTGCTGATGAAAAAGAAAGTAAAAAAAAAAACCAGCCTCCTCCAGCCATTAATAGCTGGCCATAATTCACCTATTTATTTCTCTCTTACCCAACACAGCACTGGGTGTTAGTGCTGTCATGGATGAAATGAAATGTGTTCACCGGTATAAGAAATTTTAAAGTGTCTCACACATGTCTATAATTGAGATGCTGAGCCCTATTCACAGCATGAATGCCCCTAGCTCCCCATACACAGCATGGTAGCACATAGCCCAGCTATACACAGTATTATGGCCTCATAGCCCCTCTATGATGGAACTTAAGAACCTATACACAATATGATTGCCCATAGCCCTTTATAGAGTATGATGGCTTATAAGCCTCTATACACAGTATAATGCTTCTATAGCCCCCCATACGCAGTATTATGACTCATATCCCCTATTTACACAGTTTTATAACCTATAGCTTCCCATACACAGTATGATAGAACATAGCCCCCCTATATACAACATAATAGACCATAGCCCCTCTATAGACAGTTTAATAGTCCATAGCCCAGCTATACACCGTATTATGGCCCTTTTTGCCCACTTCTGGGTGAATTTTCCTGCTATGTGCGCTGCTTACACTCAAATTTTATGTGATGTTCTATAAACTGAACTAAAAAAAAAAAAAAAAAAAAAAAAAAAAAATCCGGCCTCCTCCACCCCTAAATAGCCGGCCAACACTCACCTTTTTCCCCAAAACTATGATGCATTATCATGGTCTTAGGGAAATTCAATTACCGGTATTTGTATGTATTATATACAGAGTGTAAATCTATATATAGTACAATAAAGATGGAATTATTGTAGACATGTGATGATGAAAAAAAAGAAAAAAAGTCCAGCCTCCTCCAGCCATTAATAGCTGGCCATAATTCACCTATTTATTTCTCTCTTACCCAACACAGCACTGGGTGTTAGTGCTGTCATGGATGAGATGAATGGTGATCACCGGTATAAAAATTTTGAAGTGTCTCACACATGTCTATAATTGAGATGTAGAGCCCTATTCACAGCATGATAGCCCATAGCTCCCCCTACCCAATATAGTAACCCATAGCCCAGCTATACGCAGTATGGTAGCCCATAGCCCAGCTATACACAGTATTATGGCCTCATAGCCCCTCTACAGTGTATGATGGCTCATAAGAACCTATACACAATATGATTGCCCATAGCCCTTTTTAGAGTATGATGGCCCCCAAGCCTCTATACACAGTATAATGCCGCTATAACCCCCCCATACACAGTATGAAGCAATATGTGCCCTATTTTCACAGATTTATAGCCTATAGCTTCCCATACACAGTATGATAGAACATAGCCCCTATATAAATTATGATAGACAATAGCCCCTCTATAGACACTTTGATAGTCCACAGCCCAGCTATGCACAGTATTATGGCCCATAGTCCCTTAATAGAGTATCATGACCAAAAAGCCTCTATGCACAGTATAATGCCTATATAGCCCCCCACACACAGTATGATGCCATATATCCCCTTTTAACACAGTTTTATAGCCCATAGCTTCCCATATACAGTATATTGGAACATAGCCCCCTATGTACAATATGATAAACCATAGCCCCTCTATAGACAGTTTGATAGTGCATAGCCCAGCTATACACAGTATGATGCCCGAATAGCCCCTATACACAGTATAATGTCCCCATACTTGCCTATACATAATATAATGCACCTATAGCCCCCCATACACAGTATGAAGCAATACATCCCCTATTTACACAGTTTTATAGGCTATATCTTCCCATACACAGTAGGGTAGAACATAGCCCCCTATATACAATATGATAGACAATAGCCCCTCTATAGACAGTTTGATAGTCCATAGCCCAGATACACAGCATTATGGCCTATAAGCCCCTATACACAGTATGATGCCCGAATAGCCCCTATGCACAATATAATGTCCCCATACCTGCCTATACATAGTATAATGCACCTAAAGCCCCCATACACAGTATGAAGCAATACATCCCCTATTTACACAGTATGATAGAACATGGCCCCCTATATACAATATGATTGACAATAGCCTCTCTATAGACAGTTTGATAGTCCACAGCCCAGCTATACACAGTATTATGCCCCATTTCTGCCCACTTCTGGGTGAATTTTCCTGCTATGTGTGCTGCTTACACTCACATTTTATGTGATGTTCTATAAACTGAATAAAAAAAATAAAAAAAAATCCAGCTTCCTCCACCCCTAAATAGCCGGCCAACACTCACCTTTTTCCCCAAAACTATGATTCATTCTCATGGTCTTGGGGAAATTCAATTACCGGTATTTTTATGTATTATATACAGAGTGTAAATCTATATATAGTACAAAAAAGATGGAAATATTGCAGACATGTGCTGATGAAAAAAAAAGTAAAAAAAACCCCAGCCTCCTCCACCCATTAATAGCTGGCCATGACTCACCTATTTATTTCTCTCTTACCCAACACAGCACTGGGTGTTAGTGCTGTCATGGATGAGATGAAATGTGTTCACCGGTATAAGAAATTTGAAAGTGTCTCACACATGTCTATAATTGAGATGCTGAGCCCTATTCACAGCATGAATGCCCCTAGCTCCCCATACACAGTATGGTAGTACATAGCCCAGCTATACACAGTATTATGGCCTCATAGCCCCTCTATAGTGTATGATGGAACTTAAGAACCTATACACAATATGATTGCCCATAGCCCTTTATAGAGTATGTTGGCTTATAAGCCCCTATACACAGTATAATGCTTCTATAGCACCCCATACGCAGTATTATGACTCATATCCCCTATTTACACAGTTTTATAACCTATAGCTTCCCATACACAGTATGATAGAACATAGCCCCCCTATATACAACATAATAGACAATAGCCCCTCTATAGACAGTTTAATAGTCCATACCCAGCTATACACCGTATTATGGCCCTTTTTCCCCACTTCTGGGTGAATTTTCCTGCTATGTGCGCTGCTTACACTCAAATTGTATGTGATGTTCTATAAACTGAAATAAAAAAAAAAAAAAAAATCCGGCCTCCTCCACCCCTAAATAGCCGGCCAACACTCACCTTTTTCCCCAAAACTATGATGCATTATCATGGTCTTGGGGAAATTCAATTACCGGTATTTGTAGGTATTATATACAGAGTGTAAATCTATATATAGTACAATAAAGATGGAAATATTGTAGACATGTGCTGATGAAAAAAATAGAAAAAAAGTCCAGCCTCCTCCAGCCATTAATAGCTGTCCATAATTCACCTATTTATTTCTCTCTTACCCAACACAGCACTAGGTGTTAGTGCTGTCATGGATGAGATGAAATGTGTTCACCGGTATAAAAATTTTGAAGTGTCACACACATGTCTATAATTGAGATGTAGAGCCCTTTTCACAGCATGAATGCCCATAGCTCCCCCTACCCAATATAGTAACCCATAGCCCAGCTATACGCAGTATGGTAGCCCATAGCCCAGCTATACACAGTATTATGGCCTCATAGCCCCTCTATAGTGTATGATGGCTCATAAGAAACTATACACAATATGATTGCCCATAGTCCTTTTTAGAGTATGATGGCCCACAAGCCTCTATACACAGTATAATGCCGCTATAACCCCCCCATACACAGTATGAAGCAATATGTCCCCTATTTACACAGATTTATAGCCTATAGCTTCCCATACACAGTATGATAGAACATAGCCCCTATATAAATTATGATAGACAATAGCCCCTCTATAGACACTTTGATAGTCCACAGCCCAGCTATGCACAGTATTATGGCCCATAGTCCCTTAATAGAGTATCATGGCCAAAAAGCCTCTATGCACAGTATAATGCCTCTATAGCCCCCCATACACAGTATGATGCCATATATCCCCTTTTAACACAGTTTTATAGCTCATAGCTTCCCATATACAGTATATTAGAACATAGCCCCCTATGTACAATATGATAAACCATAGCCCCTCTATAGACAGTTTGATAGTGCATTGCCCAGCTATACACAGTATGATGCCCGAATAGCCCCTATACACAGTATAATGTCCCCATACTTGCCTATACATAATATAATGCACCTATAGCCCCCCATACACAGTATGAAGCAATACATCCCCTATTTACACAGTTTTATAACCTATAGCTTCCCATACACAGTATGATAGAACATAGCCCCCTATATACAATATAATAGACAATAGCCCCTCTATAGACAGTTTAATAGTCCATAGCCCAGCTATACACCGTATTATGGCCCTTTTTGCCCACTTCTGGTGAATTTTCCTGCTATGTGCGCTGCTTACACTCAAATTGTATGTGATGTTCTATAAACTGAACAAAAAAAAAAAAAAAAAATCCGGCCTCCTCCACCCCTAAATAGCCGGCCAACACTCACCTTTTTCCCCAAAACTATGATGCATTATCATGGTCTTGGGGAAATTCAATTACCGGTATTTGTAGGTATTATATACAGAGTGTAAATCTATATATAGTACAATAAAGATGGAAATATTGTAGACATGTGCTGATGAAAAAAATAGAAAAAAAGTCCAGCCTCCTCCAGCCATTAATAGCTGGCCATGACTCACCTATTTATTTCTCTCTTACCCAACACAGCACTGGGTGTTAGTGCTGTCATGGATGAGATGAAATGTGTTCACCGGTATAAAAATTTTGAAGTGTCACACACATGTCTATAATTGAGATGTAGAGCCCTTTTCACAGCATGATAGCCCATAGCTCCCCCTACCCAATATAGTAACCCATAGCCCAGCTATACGCAGTATGGTAGCCCATAGCCCAGCTATACACAGTATTATGGCCTCATAGCCCCTCTATAGTGTATGATGGCTCATAAGAAACTATACACAATATGATTGCCCATAGTCCTTTTTAGAGTATGATGGCCCACAAGCCTCTATACACAGTATAATGCCGCTATAACCCCCCCATACACAGTATGAAGCAATATGTCCCCTATTTACACAGATTTATAGCCTATAGCTTCCCATACACAGTATGATAGAACATAGCCCCTATATAAATTATGATAGACAATAGCCCCTCTATAGACAGTTTAATAGTCCATAGCCCAGCTATACACCGTATTATGGCCCTTTTTGCCCACTTCTGGTGAATTTTCCTGCTATGTGCGCTGCTTACACTCAAATTGTATGTGATGTTCTATAAACTGAACTTAAAAAAAAAAAAAAAAAAAAAAAAAAAAATCCGGCCTCCTCCACCCCTAAATAGCCGGCCAACACTCACCTTTTTCCCCAAAACTATGATGCATTCTCATGGTCTTGGGGAAATTCAATTACCGGTATTTTTATGTATTATATACAGAGTGTAAATCTATATATAGTACAATAAAGATGGAAATATTGTAGACATGTGATGATGAAAAAAAAAGAAAAAAAGTCCAGCCTCCTCCAGCCATTAATAGCTGGCCATAATTCACCTATTTATTTCTCTCTTACCCAACACAGCACTGGGTGTTAGTGCTGTCATGGATGAGATGAATGGTGATCACCGGTATAAAAATTTTGAAGTGGCTCACACATGCCTACAATACCGATCCAGCGCAGATGTTTTCGCTCTTCCACTTGCCAACAGCGGTTGATCACGCCTAACACCTTCTCTGTTGTGTAGTGGTCATTCCATGTCGGTCTTCTCCACATGGCGCGTCTCTGTTACGTCTTTCTTCATCCCTGCAGGTGTACTTGGTGAATACTGAAGACGTCTTGATGGCACAGTGTGATCCACTCTGTTAATTCTTCAATGCACATGGACTTCATGGTCTTCATGTGATGACTTGTCTAAAAGAGTAAATAACCCTGAACGTTAATACATTTTCTACAATCCTACACTTTTATATGTACTCATAAATCCACAAATATAAAATCTCAGGCCTTATATAAATTCTTGTGGTACAGGTGTTATCTATTTTTATGGTACCCATTATTATCAATGTGACTTTTCACATGTCCTTTTTTTCAGACCAACAGTCCACAAAAAGAAGATGCCAGTGTCCTACTTTTGATCCATGTTGTGAATGAAACTCTCCAATGCAAGACATTGGCCCTGTGATAAATCCATGTGCTGTCTTTATTTTAATCTGTATTGTGTTTAATGGGTAGGAGAAGATAAAAATGCATTTCTATGTAAAAGAAAAATGGATGTAACAAGGTTTACACAAATTGACACATGGACCAAAAATGGGTCTAGTGCACCAAAAAAAAACACGGACTATTTTTAATTATGAGAATAAATCTGACGTGTGAAACTGTCCTTACTGATTTCATAGACACATCTAATAAGTATTAGAATTGCACATGTTTGACCACACTAGAAATGATACATTTCATTAATGTGCTCCTAATGTAAATGCTCCTCATCCTTTAGGAAAACCAAGACCTAATTTCATAAAAATTAGCAATTTCTTTCATTAAAAACAAAGATTACATCAGATAGGAAAATGTTACTGTCATTAGGCTTTACCTGTGTAATTCTTCTGCCCTCCTCCCAGGGACTCAGGAGGGCAGTGGGCTCAGCTGGCTATTGAGGGGGGGCGTCATGGAAGGTTTTCGAGATGATAAATGAAAACCCTCTGAATATGGCCTGGTCGTTAGATGACAAACGGCATTTTCTGGCCTCTGCTGCTTCCATTGTTTTCAGATAGAATTTTCTGGGTTTTTGAAGAGGCTTAGATGGCTATAAAGAAAAGATAGAGTAGAGTATTATAATGATGATCATGTCCCATCGTTACCGTCCTAATACAAACTCTCTGGATAATAGGAATATCTCAAGTTTTCACATTAAAAAGGATCAGTGACTGAGAGATAAAAAGTTCTCCATCCTACAAAGTCTATTAATACGTTCTACAAAGATTGCCCAAAACTTACCAAAATATTCCTATTAATATATGTATAATCATGATTCCACCACCAGCCAATATAATGACTGTGGCGTTAACGCTAAGATAAAACATCATATCCATCAGATGAAAATATTAGGACTGTCCACATCTAAATGTCTATGTATTTATCATTAACTCCTTCGTGCACCCCCGCCATACATGTATGGGGTTAAAGTGTATGGAGCGGGTACAGGAGCTGTTCCTGCTCCATACAGAGCAGATGACAGCTGTAATTTACTGTATATCCAGCAGCAGCCCGTAATATTAGAGATCAGCCTTACTGATAATCACTGCAGTTTAACTATTTAAATGGCGCTGTTAATTACTCACAGCAGCATTTAAATAGTCAGATTGACGTTGCAAACCAGCTAAGTGCAACACGATCATTAGGGACCAATGGGAGGTATGGCAGCTGCCATCTTGATACTCCTCTAAAGCTCAGCTACTGTATATGCTAAGCTTCAAAGGAAAAGTCCTTTTATACTGTATGTTACAAGAATATGGTATTAAAGTCTATAGAACAAGTGATCAAGAGATTGCAGGTTAAAGTCCTCAAGGAGGACTAAGAAATAAGGTAAAAAAATATATATATATGTTACTGTAAAAGTCAGAAGGCCGGTAAAACCTAGGATTTACCGGTCAATCTGGACATTTACCGAGGCCGTCGGTAAAAGCTCAAAATGAAAAGTAAAATTGGACTTTTACCTGTGAAGTCTTGGTAAATGTTAACATTTACCGTCGAGCGTGGTAAAAGTCAGAAATATCAGGTGTGAAGATGGAACATCTGAGTTTAACCAAGCGCAGTTGGTTAATGTGCAGATTTACCACAGCTTCTTGGTAAATGTAGCTGAGAAGGGTTGTAAGCGCAGTTTTACCAACACATGCTGGTAGTTACTTTTACCAACACATGCTGTTAAATGTAAAGATTTACCAATTCGCCCAGGTAAAAGTCCAAAATCGTTTGTTTATATGGAATACATCTGACTTTTACCAACGCTGTTGAGAAATGTTAAGCTTTACCAAGACTTCAGCGGTAAAAGTCCAATTTTACTTTTCATTTTGAGCTTTTACCGATGGCCTCGGTAAATGTCCAGATTGACCGGTAAATCCTAGGTTTTACCGGCCTTCTGACTTTTACAGTAACATATATAAAAAAATTATAAATGTGTAAATCACCCCCCTTTTCACAGTTTTAATATAAAACGCAAACCACACACACAAAAATAATAATATCAATAATAATTATGAACATAATTCGTATCACCGTGTTCCTAAGTGTCTGGTCTTTCAAAATATAACTTTTTTTAAAACATATGTTAAATCCTAAAAACAAAAAGAAATCTAAAAGCCAGATTTGCAGATTTTTAGCCACCACATTGTGAACCAAAAATGCAATAAAAAGTGATCAGTATTTTTTATGTATCTCAAAATGGTATCAATGAAAACTAAAGCTTTGCACGCAAAAACAAGTCATCACACAGCTCCATCGACATAAAACTAAAAAAGTTACAGGTCTCAATAAAATGGAGGGTAAATTTTTTTTTACAAATTTACTATTTTTTTTTTCTTTGTAATCATAGTAACCTGGGTAATTATGTTGCTAAGTTATTTTTACTGTACAATAAACTCTGTAAAATGAAAACCCAAAACACAATAGCGGAATTGCAGTTTTTGATAATTTCATCCCACTTGGAATTTCTTTTATAGTTTTTCAGTACAAGATACAGTAAAATAGATGGTGTCATTTAATATGTTGTAGCTCTTCAAAGATGGGAAAGAAAAATACAAAAGTGTAAAAATGAAAAATGGACCAGTCCTGCAGGGGTAAAGGTCACAACGTGCTGCTTGTACTAGGGATCGAATAGCATATGTTTACATAAGGATTACTATATTACAATTTCTTTACATATACTTACCACAGGGACGTGTGGTGGGGGCATCCTAAGGGCTTCCACAGAGACCCAATCAATACGCTGGAACAACTTGTGCTTCCTGATGTTCCCGTTGACTCCTAAGCGCTTGGCTGGATCTTTCTGGAGTAGTTGTTCTATGATGTTCTTTGCGCCGGAGCGTGTCTCATTAAAGAGTGTTGGATCGTATTCACACTCACCGGTAATCATTTTATTCAAGATGACCCCAAATGAATACCAGTCCACTCCGGCATTATACTCCTCATCAGCCAGCATCTGCCATAAAACAAATAACAGTTATTAAACTGCTGAAAAAGTTTTACATTCTTAATGTTCCTGCAATATTCTACTCTGTAGATCTGTAATCCTATTTTTCCAATGTCTTCCAAATATCAATAATGTAATCACATCAGCAATTCCTCTCACCTCAGGAGCCATGAAGCCTTCAGTCCCAGCGTATCCGGTGGCTGTTCGGTCTCCAAACATGTTCTCAAGTGAGAGACCGAAATCTGTGATTTTTACATGGCCCGTTTCAGCCACCAGGATGTTCTCGGGCTTAAGGTCTCTGTGGATGATGCCCTTGGAGTGGAGATACTGGATGCCACACACAAGCTCAGCAGCATAGAATCTGAATGAAGAAAATAATGGCTGTAATACCCTGAGGAGAACACAAGACCCCTTATCATATTCTGTCGATATTTTATATTGGCATCAATGGATTGGACAAGTTCATATATGTGCTATGGCAGCTGAGGGGTTTTCTTATTCATTGCACAGGTATATAATTATTAAATCTATTCAAGAGGTGAAACACGTTGTGTGGAACTTCCATTGTGTGTCCTGGGCTGCTGGTTTTCAGTTTCTGACTGGTATTCAGTTCCTGGTGCAATTATACCATTAAAAAGGAACAAAATATTCATGTTGATCTAGACACACAAAGTAATAGTAACTGCTGAGCGGAATAAAATGTTTGTTTGTTTTTACCTCTGTTGCAGAGATATTAAAAATCTAAATATTTGGTACTCAATGAGTTATTATTTGAGTTTTTTTTTTTAAGTTCAAGTTGGTGTAATCTGCTAGTTTTCACTGATGGTGTGTACTTCTTTTTCCCTGT
>NW_027368879.1:0-46644 GCF_046119375.1 Phyllobates terribilis | reverse complement strand
TCTGTTATTGTGTTATGTATGGAGATGTTCAGTAGATTGAAGCGTAGGGATACTGGTGTTCTAGAGTTGGTTACCATCAGCACTGTGCAGGTATTGAGCTCACTCAGTTGATCTTTGTTGATAATGTCGTTTTGTTCTGTCGGGGGATGCTCCTTCTGTCTCCATCCTTAGTGACTGTCTGAGGAAGTTTGAGGATATGTCGGGTTTACGGGTCAGTGCAACAAAATCCTCTATGTTTTTTGCTTCAGTACCAGATGATGAAGTGGGTACTTTACGTGCTATTACGAGTTTCGCGAGGGTCCGTTTCCTTTTAGGTACCTCGGGATTCCGATCAGTCCGCGCAACTTCAGGTTATGGACTGTAAGCCGCTTCTGGAAAAGATCAGTGGATATCTTAGCGCTTGGGCAAG
Source organism: Phyllobates terribilis (assembly GCF_046119375.1). NCBI lineage: Eukaryota > Metazoa > Chordata > Amphibia > Anura > Dendrobatidae > Phyllobates > Phyllobates terribilis. The sequence goes on along the minus strand of NW_027368879.1, from coordinate 46,235 downwards.
GCGGAGTTTGTCCTTTGCTGGTCGTCGTGAGCTTTTGGCTTCTGTGATTCAAGTGTTGACGGTTTCTGGTTGTCTATTTTTCGTGTGCCTTCCGGGAGTTCTTTCTGCGTTGATAACCCTCTGCAGGAACTTTCTGTGGCGTTGGCCGCGAGTTAGCTGGAGTAGTGTCTGCTGTCCGAGACAGGAGGGGTCTAGGCTTGCAGGACTTGGCTGTATGGAACAGTTGCTTCCTCCTGAAGCATTATTATCATATTTCTGCTGGGCGGGAGAGTCTTTGGGTTCGTTGGATTCACCACAGGTTCTTGCGTGTTGATAGCCCAAGTACTTGGGTTGATCATCGACGAGATCCCTCTCTGATCAAGGGGATCTGGCAGCTAGATATAGAGTTTGTTCAGATGGTTGGATAGAGAGTTGGAAGTTGAGGAGACTCTTGATAGTTGGTGTACTGCTGGCAGGTTCCGTGTCTCGGCTACGTATAATGCGCTCCGGGATAGGAAACCGAGCGTGTCTTGGAAGGCTTAGGTCTGGCCCAAGCATAACAATCATAGGCATTTGTTCATTTTGTGGTTGGCTGTGCTCGGTCGGTTATCTACCTATGACAGATTATTCTTTCTTGACGTTGATTCGTGCTGTCGTCTTTGTGAGTCGGCAGATGAGTCTCATTCACACCTCTTCTTTGAGTGTGCGGTTGTTCGGAGCGTCTGGCAGGCAGTATGCACACGGTTTCATATTCCTCACTCTTGCACTTCTCTTGATAGTATTATGGTCTGGTTGCGCGCACATGCATATGGTGGAGGAGTTCTTGCTAGGGCTTAGACTTTTGCGCTTTCGGCGATGGTTTATTTGGTTTGGCAGGCGCGGAATGCGCTTGTGTTTGAGCACACCCAGATTCTGGTTTAGGTCATTGTTAGACATATTAGCATTCGTTTTTTTAGACTTCTTTATGACATGTTTCCTATTACCATGGTTTTTTCAGCACTTGGACACTAGTTGTTGATTATTTAGCACAGTATGGCTACCATTGTGTTATGCCATGTGTGCTCTTGGACTGTCTGTGATTTAAATTTCCCAATTATGAGGACATACCATTTATATTATTTACATTTTAACAAAAAAAAAGATGTGGTGGATACTGACGATGATGAGGCTGATGAAGATTTCGACCCTGATGCTGCTCGGGTGGAGTCTAGGCCTATTGTTGTGAGTTCTTTTCACCCGTCCAGTCCGCGCATATATGAGATGGATAATAGGATTCATTGTGATATGATGGCCGAGCTTGCGTCTTTTCATGCCCTCTTGGACACCATGACTGATGAATACGTGCTCTCCAGGGTCGACCTTCTTCTTGACCGCCTTCTCCATAGTAGTTTATTGTTAGTCCTTCTCTTCCTTTTTCTTTGTAATTCTACAACGGGGACAATGTTAGTTTTATTCTTAGGGGAGGGCACTACTTTCTGTTTGCATCGCATGTTGGTTGTGTAGTTAGTTGAATTTTTTGTTTGTTTTTTTGTTTGTCTTTTGCTTTTGGTTTTTGGTTTTTTTTTTTTTTGTCGGTTATCATATTCCCCTGCTTGATCCTATATGGGTTATTATAATGGTTCATTGATTGTGAATCTCTTTAATATGCTTTAGCTATTAATATAACAATTGCGTTATGAGGATGATATGATTTATCAAGCTTTTGATAATGACTTGAGCATATGGACTTTGATTAAGATGTGTTATGGACGGGTGAAAAGATTGCATAAGTCCTTCCATCTCATATTTTTATCATGTTATTTTATTAATTTGCTTCCTTCTCCCTCATTAAAAAATTTAAAAAGAAAAAGAAAATAAAGGTGGTGAGGCTCCTAGAGCAATAGTTAAAAGAGCATGCGATCTCCGTGGTGTGAAAGATCACTCCGGGTTCGATCCTCCATTTCAGCACGATAGTCAGAAGAGCATGCGATCCCCGTGGTTTGAAAGATCACTCCATGTTCGATCCTTCAGTGCAGCACAAAGAGCTTCATTAGTGGGCCTGGACCGTAATACAGACATATCCGATACGCCACGAACCAGTTTACAAAAAGTGAATAAGTGAAGAAGAAGAAGAAGAAAAAGAAAACAAACGACAAAGTTGAACTTCTTTGTTGGGTTGTGATTATTGTGTTTATTATCGATTGTGTTGCAACCGATATTATCTTATAGTTGATTAAGAAGCATGCTAGGAAGAAATTTGTGTTTTGTGTTGATCTTTCGTTGTTATCGTTCATATGTCACTTAGATATAGACAAATTTTGTATATTCTATGGTGTGGATAGTGTGATCTTACCTTTACTATATATTACAACTTTTGTGCGGAATAAAGCTAAGAACAATGTAAACAATGATTTCCAAAACGATTATTGTATTGATTTCTAGTAGGGCTTACAACTACTAGGAGAACACACAGTTCATAGTTTCTCTCTAAACTCTCCTAGCTATTGCCTATGTCCTAAATCAAGCGTACTAACTCTCAACACTTATCCACTACTTCTATAATGAGAGTTTAAGCTATTTGTACTAATGGCATAATCACCGGGAACTAATCTACGAAAAGAAAGAGAAAAACAATAAATAAAATACTAAATCTGAACAAAGTAACTAAGATAACAAAGTCCCTCTAACAAACTAGATCACGAATCTAGTAGATCCTTGCGTATCAATCATTCCTTTAATAATGCCTTCTAAGATAGCTTTCCATTTATACGCGCTCGGTTCCTTCATTTCACTCGATTCCCTTGAGCGTGTCGCCCTGATATGCTACTTGAACCTTTAAACGCTTGGTACCCTTGCACTGTTTATTCGGTTCCTATGTGAAACTCAGTTTCCTTTGCTCATGTTTATTCTTGTTAGCTTGTTAAGCGTTGTTCTTCTAGCTGGACTCACTTCAGTTCCTAATCTTAAGCTCCTTTAGTTCCCTTCTTAAATCACCTATTTAGCTCAAAGGCCAATTACTATCATGCAATATCTCACTCAATGAAAATATTAGTGTATAAGGTTGTTTGTTATCATTAAAGTTGAGGCCTTATTATCTATAGTAACTAAGTTGCTAGTCCATATAACCAACAATTTCCCTCTTTTTAAAGATGACAAACATAGAATCCTAGCATAGATATAGAGTTTAGCTAACGTATAACTGAGAAAGAAGTAGCTTTGGTCCCCCGTTAACAAATGAACGAGTAGCACTCATCGCCCTTTGAGCTACCATGAGAATGAGTTCCCCTTGGTATTTTAAGTTTGCTCAGACTAATCGCTTATTTTATTTTGATGATGATAAAGACTACATTGATCTATCTTGTGTTATCTAAGACTTACAAGAGTAGCTTAAATAAGCCAAGAGAGTCTCATTGACTAAGCGAACGATCTAGAGACTAGTTTTGAGCTTGCGAAGGTAGAAGATATTGCAAAGGCAGTCTCAATCTACTCTAAGTTGAAGAATCACAATTTAAGAGTGAAGATGTGAAGAAGAGTTGAAGACCATGGACTAGAGGAGAGACGAAGAGAGTCTTTGCCGGCTAGTGTATCCAGGGCTTCAACAATGAAGAAAATGAAGTGAAGGGCAGGTGGCTTATGATGCACCAGCGTGTAGAGTATTCGTGCAAGATGATGGGAAAGAAGTGAAGCTCAGGATAGACGAATGTCTTTCGACCTATGGAGAGTGAAGAGCGTGGATCTCCAGCGTGGACGAATTGAAGCGAAGGGTGTGGAAGCTGATCGCCACGTGGCATAGTTTGTTATAAGTTTGTTGCTCAAGAAAAAGGAAAAATATATGGAGGAGCTGCCTTGAGAATAGTCATACGGATTGCCAAAGGTGGCAATCGACTTTATTACAATATTTTATAGAGTTTTCTAACTTGGGGAAGAAGTTTAGGATTTCTATAAATATTTGTAATAGTTGTATGCATTTGCACGAGCTTGGGAAACCTCGAGATGGAGAGAAAGTCTAGGTGCACAAACACAATAGAATCAGGAAAACCTGGAAGTTAGTACAGTTGAGTGTCTTGGAGGGATACAAAATAGTGAAAGTTGGGAGGTTATTATGGTTGAGTGTTTGAGGCATAGTAGGTGATCTCTGAGGGAGCGAGTGTTTTCTATATAAATTGATAGAAATAAACGTTGTAATTGAGTTGAACGTGAACTGTAGTGAGTGGAGAGTTATAAGGCCTTGTAATTCTTTGTTCATTATATTCAATATATTTGTGAGTTTCATCCCGGGCATGTATTTTTGTCAAGGATTCTCACTTTACCAAGCTTCTCTGTGCATATTGAGTTGAATGTTTCACTTAACCATTTAATAATCATATTGTGGCTTTGCCTTGTATTCCGCAATTATACCATACTCACTTTCTAGTGTCTTGTGCTTACTTAAGGGAAAAGGACTAGCTTAAAAAGTGTTTTTACCTTCCGCATATCTTAAACACTAAAGCTAGTCAATCAAGCTACTCTTCTCTAAGACCTAGTCGAACAAGCTACTCCATAAATGTTCATAACAAGTGAATCACTCATATCTATACTCGCTCTATTGAGAGCAAGTCTTTGGATACTAGTCTTTATAGCTTTTGTTTATCACTATAGAGTAAATGTAACCTTCATGCATATATCTTGTTACAACCCGCTTTTTATCTTAATCCTACCCCTCGACAAACCCACAATTGGTATCAGAGTTCAGGTTTCCCATATGCACTGATTGAGACTCCTACATATATATATATATATATATCTATATTGTTGTGAATCATGAAGAACAAGGAAATTGCTCTTGTTATAAGGTTACCTAGGAAGATATCAGAGAACAAGACAGTTTCAAAAATAAAGGACAACCGGCTACAGATCCAAATCAAGCCAATGGTGATCTATCTCCAGATTCAAACTCTAGCTCAAGATTGGACTCAGTGTGCTTCAATTGTCTTTGTAATGGACATTCAACCGAGGATTGCAAGAACGGGAAGCCTAATAAGATCTTATGGGGTGACTTGGATGAAGAGAATAAAAGTCAAGACACTTGTCTAATCGCTGCTGACGACTCCGAAGCTGAAGACTCTGAGGTAGTTTCTCTAGGCTTTGAACACCTTCCTAAAACACCCTTTTGAGCTCTTACGTGAGTTGGCCTTGGATCATGAAGTTGTTCGTGCTAAGGAGGAATACCAGCATGAAGAAGTGTGTGATTTAAGAGATCAAATAGAGAAGTTAAATAAGCGATCGTCTACAAAGCCTACACTTCTTACTAAATCTTGTGAGCTTTGTATTGACAATGGCTTAGCTTCTGTCCAAAGCAATAACTCAGCTATTACGAGCATCATTGACGAAGTCTTAACCAAACTAGATAATCCATTTGTGTTTTTGGAAGCCAAAATTGTTAACTAGATAGTTTCCCTGAAAGCTAGACTAAGGTTAGGCCTACAACAATCATGACTCGTCCAACTCAGGCTCCTCTCTTATCTAGCAAGCTACATGATAAAATCGTGAAGCTAGAAAAGGGACTTCACTCTTTTCGTGGTTGAAAACAAACATTTAAAAGGCAAAGTGAATGTTCTATAGAAGAGACCATCTCAGGACAAACAATGGTAACATAGAAAAAAAGCGCATTCCATGCATATGAAACAATCGCGTTATTCTCCTAACACTCAACCTCTTACACGACGAGAACCATTTCGCCCTGGAAAAGGAAAATATGGTTATATTCAATATAACCACTATTGCACTTTCTTTGTGAATAATTGTCACTCAAAGCATGAGTGTGAGCATATACAAACGCTTAAACAAAGACCCTATAAGTCTATAGAGACTAAATCTAAGGGTCAGCTATGTCAAGCGAGTGTTTCTAAACATAAGACTAACCAAAGTGAGTCTTCTAAGACTAGGCATGCACGTACTAGGCCATCAAAAGCCAAGCACAGACAAGCCCAGAGCACATCAGAAGCCTCTTTCTAGAGGTAACAAGGTGCTTAATCTTATTGATGAAAGTTATTATGAGGAAGACTCCAACCTGTGAAGATGAGTGTTCTACCTTCCAGTTCTAGAGTTGCTAGTGGCAACAACCCTACGAAGTCAACGCTTCGTTGGGTCTCCAAAGCTTGATCTTATATTTGCAGGTTTGGAAAGAAGAGTAGGAGCTTAATGAGCAAATGCAGTTCGAGTGAAAGATTATCGCAGTCTTCATATACATAGTTCAGAGAGAAAGATCACTATGTAATGCCCTGTAATTTGAGCAAAAGATCACAACATACAAGGGATACTTTAACCACTCTAATTCAAAACTACAAGGTGGAGATTTCTATCTCCTTCAGAGTTGAACTGAATAGGTCAAGTATGACCAAACATCTAATATACTTCTCCTTCATTCTTATTTTACAGGAGGTATACATTTTTTTCTTTTGAGACTCAATGTCGCTTTACTCAAAATCATGTCTCACTCAATGGCGCAGCTACATGTATTATTCTAGAGCGAGACTAAGTTAGTTCAAAGTGAGTTTCTAAGAGTCACAAATGACTCTTCACTCATTCTCGCTGAACTATATCCAACAAATTGTGTATCTTTGTTGGAGGGCTTTTTGATAAAGGTGGTGCTTATTCATGTACCAGCAGTAGGTCAAATCATCGACATCTCTTCTAAAGCACTGAATAGAGTACCTTTCTTCAATCTAAGGCTTCAACTGGGCTTAATTCCTATCAATTAGACCATTCGTCCACTCGATGTAAGTTCTTTCATAGTGGCTATGTTTCAACATTTTATTTTATCTTTGGGAATCTAAGATGAGGTGTTCTTTCATGATATTTTCTTGTTAACTTGCTATAACTAAAACAAGAAATGTCTAGCTTGATGAGTATATTCAGGCAAACATGTTCCTATCTTCTGTATCATTTTATGCTCTTCTTTACCTCTCATGAAAGTGGTGATCGTCTTCCTGCCTATTACATGCCTATGAAATGATCCACTTCTATGTGTCCCTAAGCCTGACTTTAATGCTTGCTTCCTGATACTCTTGATACATCTCCAGACAGGAAGTAGACATTATTGTGACAAAAAGCCAGTATTCCCGAATATGCACATGCTTAATACATTCTATATTTGAGTGTGAGTGACCCCTTATATGTGCATTATATCCCCTCATTGTTGAGCTTTGAAGTTCATGATTAAGCGATTGTATCACATATAAAGTGTGATCAAACTTCTCTCGGTATAAGTAACTAAGAGCCAATTGTTTAAGAAATTGAAGAATGATTACCTCGAGGCCCAGCAAAACTATCTAAATCACGTGCTAATGAGGCGAGGTGAAACATGAAGTCTACACATTCCAGCCATCCCTTGTCCAGTCTCGCTTCAAGTATATTAGCTCGAAACCAGTGCTAAGCCACTCTTTTATCATTTTGGCACTAAGACAAGGGAAGCCACTCCAAGAAGAAATCAAGTCTATTGGTTAAAGCTGGTGAACATAGTGAGAAGAAGGTGATTTGAGTTAATACTCATACTAGCTTTTTGAATTCTCTTTGCGTGACTATGTGATAGACTTTCTAGGGTTCCATCCATAAAATGCGTGAGGAATATTATATATATTTATAGTATGACTTAGATTGATTTTAGTAACTTGAGTGCTTCATGGTTAATTTCTCGCTTGCATTCTCTTTGCATGATTATGCTTGTTATCCGAGTTAACCAGATTTAAGTACCTTATTTTTAGTTCCCTTTGGTTAATTATATATGCCTTTTCGATGATGCCAGAAGGGGGAAGAAAAGCAGTTTGGGAAGGTGAATAATTTAGATAGAATACTCTTTCCTTTGTCGAAATTGGGCAGAATTTAGACCAACTTGGTCTAAGAGGGAATAAAGGTACACTTGCTAAGTGGCTTTAGCGAGATTTTGAGCAGATTTTGTCAATCTGTCGAGTATCCGTTTAAGCTTCATTGTATATCTTATAGCTTAATTGAGTACGTTTTGAAATAGATGTGCTTACACTATTTAAGTGTTAGTCATCATTAAAAGGGGGGAACGTGTTAGTTTGAACTTGTTCAGACTAATCACTTCGTTTGTTTTGATGATGATAAACACTCCATTTGATCTATCTTGTGTTTTGTAAGCTTTACAGGAGTACCTTAGGTAGCCAAGAGAGTCGCTTTGACAAAGCCGAACAAGCTAAAGGCCTTGCAAAGATAGCAGATATTGCAAAGGAGGTCTCAATCATCACTAAGTTGAAGAATCACAATACAAGAGTGAAGATGTGAAGAAGAGTTGAAGACCAAGGGACTAGGGAAGAAACGAAGAGAGTCATTGCCGGCTAGTGTATCTGGGGCGTCCGCAATGAAGAAATGAAGTGAAGGGAATCTACCCAGGTGGCTTATGTTGCACCAGAGTGTAAAGTATTCCATCAAAATGATGGGAATGACGCCCATGATAGGCAAATATGTTTCTACCTATGGAGAGTAAGGTACATGGATCGCGAGCGTGGACGAATTGAAGCGGAGTGGTGTGGAAGTGGATCGCCAACATGGCAGAGTTTGTTACAAGTTTCTTTCTCAAGAAAAAGGACAAATCTGTGGAGGAGCTACCTAAGAGGAGTCACACAGATTGCCATGGTGCCAATCTCCTTTATTACAATATTGTATAGAGTTTTCTAACTGGGAAGAAGTTTAGGATTCTTTAAATAGTTGTAATAGTTGCTCGCACGAGCTTGGGAAACCTCGAGAGGGAGAGAAAGTCTAGCTAGCACAAACACATTAGGATCAGGAAAGCCTGGGAGTTAGTACGTTGAGTGTATTGGAGGGATGCAACAAGAGTGAAAGTTGGGAGGTTAGTAAGGTTGAGTGTTTGGGGTATATTTGGTGATCTCTGAGGGAGTGAGTGTCGTCTATACAAATTGATAGAAATAAATGTTGTAAGTGAGTTGAACGCGAGTGCAGTGAGTGGATAGTTATAAGGCCTTGTAATTTTTTGTTCATTATATTCAATATATTGGTGAGTTCATCCTGTGCATGTATTATTACCAAGGGTTCTCACCTTACCATGTCTCTATGTGCATATTGAGTTGAATCTTTCATTTAACCATTTAAGATTCATATTGTGGCTTTCCCTTGTTATTCCACATTTGTAGCATATTAGCTTTCTAGTGTGTTGTTCTTACTTATGGAAATAGACTCGCTTAAAAGTTTTTTCTTGGTCGAAGAACTTCCCAAATATATCGAAAAGTGAGAGCTTCTTGCAATCTGGAGACATGAGATCGATTCTCCGAGTGAGGTAGAAGTATCGCTCATAGCATAGATGACACAGCGTTTTCTCCGAGGGATCGATTGTCACTCCAGAGACAGTTAACTTGTTTATCAAAATTGTGAAGCACAATTGGCAGACTGATACGCTTTCACTAGGGAGTTGTTTGAATGATTGAAACTCTCTTTGAAGTGTGAATTTTCTTGTGTCCTTCTGGTCATCACTCCCTCTGTGAATGGAGATGATTGCTTCCCACACACCTTTGGCCGTTGGTATTCCAATGACCTTGTCAATGTTTGTGCGAGTGAGTCCACGCAGAATAAGTTGTCGAGCCTTTGAATTCTTTTCCATCTTGGCATAGTGCCCTAGTTGCCAATCCTTTCTTTCCTTTAACTCTGGAAGCACTTCTTCTCCAACTCTATGATCTTCCAGCATCGATAGTCTTGGTTTTGAATGAACGTCGTACAAAATCCCGACAACCAATCGAGTTCTCCTTCTCGAAGCTAGTAGGCTTGTTCAGGGACATACCGAGGTTGAATTCTGAGTTCTTCATTATCGTATTGGAATCGGATCCTTTTCTAACACCAATTGAGGATCGTGTGACCTTATCTTAACTAAATATGACAACTTTTGTACGGACTAAAGCCTAAGAACAATGTAATCAATGATTTCCAAAAACGATTATGTATTGATTTCACGTATGGCTTACAACAACTATGCGAACAAACAGTTCATAGTTTCTCTCTAAACTCTCCTAGCTATTTCCTAAGTCCTAAATTAATCGTACAAACTCTCATCACTTAACCCCTACTTCTAGAATGAGAATATAAGCTATTTATACTATGGCATAATCAACGGGAACAAATCTATGAAAGCTAGATAAAAACAATAAATAAAATACTAAATCTGAACAAACTAACTAAGATAACAAAGTCTCTCTAAAAAACTAGATCACGAATCTAGTAGATCCTTGTGTATCAATCTTTCTTTTAATAGCGCCTTATAAGATAGCTTTCGATTTATACGCGCTCGGTTGCCTTCATTGCACTCAGTTCCCTTAATCGCATCAACCTCATACGTTACTATAACCTTTAAACGCTAGGTTCCCTTACTCTTGATATTCGGTTCCTATTTGTGAAACTCGGTTTCTTTTCTTCTGGTTACGCGCTTTAAGATCTATTCTTTTAGTTGGACTCGCTTCAACTCCTAATCTTAAGCTCGTTGATTTCCATACTTAATCACCTATTTAGCTCGAAGGCGTGTTGCTATCCTACAATATCTCAGTCAAAGAAAACATTAGTGTATAGGGTTGTTTGTTATCATTAAAATTGAGGCATTATTAGTCATAGGAACTAAGGGGCTAGTCCTTATAACCAACATATGGATTCTTGTCGTGTGCTTTCTTGGGACAAGCAAGGTCCAAGCTTGGAGAATTTTGATATCATGGATATTAGGCTAGTTGGGTCATGTTTATTTGTTATAAATAGAGTCGTTTTGCTTCTTTATAGTATTGTTTTATTTTATTTTCATAGAGTCGGAGTCTACTCTTGTGTTTGATTATTTAAGGTATTTTAAAGGCAGTTTCTTTGGAGATCACGAGCAATCATATGATGGTGTTCGAATTGATGTATTGAAGATACGATGCAATGTCGGGAACTTAACTAAAAAGGTGTCAAGGAAGGATGTGATCGAGCTTGGATGAGCCACAACTGAAGCGGAAGGAAGAATGGGGAAACTTGGCCTACAACATGGCTTATTTGTTCCCCGACTCAAGTGTGTAGCTCAAAACTAGACCCTTGTCTCGTCTGAGTTTCGGGACGAGTTGGGCCTCTCCTCTCACTCACCAATTTGCTCTACGTAAGTTCTTGTAATTTGAGGGTTATATTCGGAAATTACTTAAGGGAGTTACACTTGGGAGAGGAAAAGACCTAGTTTGTTCAAGGTAGAATTGACTTTTGGGATACACATTTTAGGATCATTTTTGTCGGGGAAAAGATAACTAGTTCTTGCATTTTGAGAAATCTTTAAAGATTTCTAAAAGAAAGGAGTATTCTATGCTATATTGGATCAATTGTTTCTCTTAATCTCATCTAGTTCTATTATTTTCTCCCAGTCTTGTGATATTTTTTATTATTTCTTCCATTATGCATAGTGACGGGGCGTAAATGGTCATTGTGCGCAATCAAAGTAATTATCCTAACTAGCAACTTATAATAGTAAAGATGCAAGTAAGGGTCAAATCCTATATGAAGTCAGATTATCAATTCTTGTGTAAATAATATGATTAATTATAAAGTAACTAAGGGGGGTTTATAATACACTAAACTTGATTATGAAAACTAATATATGAGAATGCACTTCATTCAACAATCATCCACATAATAGATTGATAGGTTGATCATTGACAACTTATTAACATTCAAGTTCATCAATTCATATGGTTGTCCCTATTCATGTTCTGATATAGTTATTAGTCTAACTAGTGCTAATAACGTTACTACACTATGAAGATTCAAAAATAAAGCAGATGAAGTTAAGAATAGATATGTGAGTGCAGTACCATTGACTTAAGTCAATATTTAACTGCAATCAACTCCTTCTACAATCACAATCCCAACTAGACAATGCAATTGATTTATTACACAAAGATAAGACCTTTCAACTAGAAATAATCAAACTCTAGTAATATGAATAAGATCTAGTCTACCTAGATGATAAGGCCAGATAGATGAATCAGATTCAATAACATTCAGACGCAAGAGATTTGAAACAACTCAAATATAAAATAGAACTAAGGTAGAAGTCTTACAACCAAATCATCTGAAGGCTTCAGTTGCTGAACAACAAAAAAGTGAACTAGTGTGACATAGTTCTCTAGAACGTAAACTGTGTAAAGTGAAAGTGATGTAACATCTCCAGAGGAGGATAAGCTACTAAACCCTATTTATTCATAACCTAACTTGGAAAGCAAACCACTAAAAGTCCATCATGAAACTCTATCTGAAAGGAGCAAAGGCCCAAAGCAAATCCCGCAAGCAAACCCTAAATGTTGTCCGGGCCAAACAGTGGCGCAGTCGCGCCACCATGGGCACGGACGCGCCGTGAGCCATCTCGCCACTTTGGCTCGTGCACAGCTGCGTGGTCATGCCACCGCATGCCAGGGTTCATTAGCCCTACACAACTGCACCTTCTTCAGTGCGTTCGCGCCTTCGTCCCTTTGGTAATCTTGTCTTTGTCTTCCATCAAATGTCGGTAATCATCATGACTAACGCTTTTGCACTAAACGGGTCTGGATTACAGGGACACAACTCAAACCATCATCAAATCGGCTATAAACGATGCTAATAACCACATGATGCGCAATGCAAGATATCGCCTAACAAACTCCCCCACACATATACCTTGCTTGTTTTCGAGGAAGCTACAATGAACTTACTCCTCCATTATGCACATCAGTCTCCGCGAGTACGAATAAAATTTATAGCAGTGGTCATCATCAACACTTCTACTCCAAAGTACCTGATCTTTAAAGCACATACGTAGACTCTGACTCTACAAAATCCATGAAAATAAAACAAAAAAAGATTCAAAAGACTCAAAACTACTCAAAAAAACAAACCTAACCCAAAATGCATGTTATCAACAATTCCCAAAACTTGAACTATTTTTGTCAAACAAAGGCACATGACAATGAATCTATAGAATATGCAAAAGTTGTCTCTATCCAAGTGGAATATGAAGGATAATATCATAAGATAAAACAAACGAAAAATTCCCTTCCTACATGCTTCGTAATAAATGATAAGATATCATATGTTCCAACCCAAATCCAAAGCACACACAAAATCATAACTCACCCCAAGAAATACCACGTAGACTTTTGTTGCGTCTTTTCATCTTCTTCAATTATTCAATTTTTTTCTTCTTAAAAGAACTATTTGAGGTATCGGGTCCGTCCGTTTTATGGTCCAGGTCCACTAATGAAACTCTTCACGTTGCCATGGAGGATCAAACCCAAAGTGATCTTCCACACCACAGAGATCGCGTGCTCTTCTAACTTATTGCGCTAGGAGCTCCCCAACTTTTATTCTGTTTCTATGTCATTTTTGTAATGAAAAAGATGGAAGAAATATAATATGAACACCATGATAAAACTAGAGATGAGGGTAAAAATGTGTTTTAGTATTGGTCCTAATGTATCCTAATCAAAGTCCACATGCACAAGTCAATGTTTGAAATTTGATCAGATATATCATCATCATAACGTACTTGTAATATCAACATCTAAAGCATATTAAAAAGATTCAATGTCAATGCACCATTATAAGTGTGCACAAAGTAACAAATAGGGGCAATATGATAACCGACACACGAAAATAAAAAACAATAAACAAAAAAACAAACTCAAAAATAAACAAAAATGCAAACACAGTGAGATAATTTCCATCCCCACATTGAAGTACAGAATGTCCTTATTGTGAAATAAAGAATAAAGAACAAAGATAGTTGAAAGGGAAAAGTACCTCATTCCTCGAGTTGCCTCCCAAGCGCTCCTTGGATAAAGTCGTTGGCTCGACTTCTCGGTTCTCAATCATCCCGCACTAGGCCCTTCAAGAGCCGACTCATTCAGAAATTCCTTCTTCCTCACATAGTAGGACTTGACACCTCTTTTTTTTTTACTCTCTTATCATACAAACCCTTCTTCTTTGCCTTGAATGTCCTGGACTGATACCTTATGTTGTCCCCTTATCTTTCTTTGCTCACACAGTTACTGAAAGTCTTGAGTAGTGGAAAGTTTGGACGCATGAAGTTGGCTTGTCTCAACTTGAAATCATCATGCAAATCATCTATATCTTCTTCAGCATCAAGTGGCGGACTGGGATCATCCTTGTCATCATTCAACAACAATTAGGGTCGTCCTTGAAGGTAGCAGTGGTACGGGCGCGTGGGTCAATGGCGTGGTCGCATTGGTCTCCAGGGGTTAGGTATGGTCGTGCATCCATGGAAACGGGCATGCCAAGACTTCCGGATACAGTAATGCATCGCTCTGTCACGTGGGGTGGTGGTGCGGTTGCACCCGTCTCAAGGGACCATGGCATGATCGCTCAGGTCTAGGGCGCGGTCGCGCCCTTCTCCAGTGCCCAAGGCCCATTTGCATGGCTCGTAGGTGCGGTCGCGCGGCTCTGCAGATGCTATGAAATGGTCGCACATCTCGGGTGTGAACGCACATTTGTTGGTTCCTCGGATTCTAATTCTTCATCGATTGATGTTTTCTCCGAGTTTCGACCACTCCTTAATGTCATATCACTAACATTCATAATATTCAGGTTCACTATGGTCTGAGACGACAATGAACTAAATTTATTCTAGGCTATAATAGATATCATCTGCGCCAACTGCCCAATCTTCACTTCTACGTTCTTGAGGCTTGCTTTCGTAGTCTGGACAAGAGTTGTAAAATGCGTAGTCAGATTATTCAACAACTCTGTAATAGATGGTCCAAAACTAGGTTGAGGATCACGAGGCCTGCACATCTGTTGCTGCTTAGGATGGGGATAATCTCTGTACCTTGCATTTTAGTTATTCTGTTGTTGATCATACCAAGGACGTGGAGGTCCAAATCCATGAGTAACATTAACTTCAGCAACATCATCCTCTTAAAACTAAAAAATCATCTTCTTAATTCTAGCCAGATGCTCAACCATCATCTTCTGTTCACAATCCATTGTATCAATCCTGGTCTCCTCTCTCTATGACGCCTATCACATAGCTAAATCTACATTTCTAGGATTGAGGTGATCCCAACAATGAATTGGTAGATTTTCATCTTCTGTTTGTCTTTGATTGCATGGATTCTTGTTTGATTCGATTCTAGGGCTCTTATAGAGATTGAGATAATCAATTAGAATTCTATTTGGTTGAGTCTGAAAGAAGATACCTATAGATTTCAACTAGACATAAAATGAGTCTGAAAGGAGATTGTTTACGTTGGAACTACCTAGAACAGAACCCGAATAAACTTGTTTGTTCTTGTTGAGATATAAGTAATCATAGAAACCTAGGTTAGGTTGGACTTAACTGAGCACGAAAGTGAATGTTTACCATGTCTAGTTCTAGTTTTTAAGTGTCTAAAGGGTTAAACATGATTAGCATCACATGACATCGATTTTTAGTTTGAGTTTAGATACGTCTACTATTGTAGGAAAGGAATTAGTCGATATATTTGATTGCTTATCGTCAAACAAGTCCATTCTATTCTTTGATAAACACATCTTATAATCTACCAATGAGTTGTGGTGGTGATCCTTAATTCTAAATATTTCTCGTTCACATAACCTTACAAAAAATGCTTTTACAAAAAATGCTTTTTCTCATTTTTGTGGCATAATCATCAAAACCCCTGCTTACGGCTTAGCTAACCAGTTTAGTTGCAAAAGATACTACTTTGTCCTAGTTGGAATTACACTTGAAAAGTTACAATTGATCTCATATGCTTGTTGGTAGGTTTACTCCTATCATTTATCTACTCCCTTCTGCAACTTCATGCCTGGGATAAACTCCACACAGAGCCATTTGCTGTGAATGAAGACACCGTTCCCCTCTTCTACTCCCGTGATGTGCTTTTCTTAGAACACCAAACACTACTCTCTTGAGTTTGAGGTCATCATCGCACGGGAAGAGAATATGATCCCACTCAACGCAAAGTAGATTGCGTGTTCTCTTGGAGTCCAAAAAAGGAAGGGCTTCAATATACTAGTAAAAAAACAATGGATAAAGGGAAAAGAGTTCAAGACTCTTGATAAGACGACCCATATCATCTTTGATGTCCTGTTCTGGCAAGAGATCTCACTTTTGACATAAAACTAATCCACAAGTTCCTCATAAGGAACATTGTTCCTAGGCAAGAGAATAGAGGGTCTGTTCTTCTCAATGATACCATACTCATGGAAAAGATAACATCTGGCATTGAAATTGACATGTCTCGGATTATGCTCACGCATATGCAATATTTCTACTACCACAACACTCATTCTCTCCCATACCCTCACTTGGTGAAGAATTCCCTCACTTTTCTCACATATTACTTGATTATGTGAAAGGAGTAGTGTTCTCCTACTTCCTGACAATCTACAATATCTCAAGCATGACCTACAGATCAGATCCTTTACCAGTTGAGCCTTCAAGGTTATAAGATCCACATGTTACCTCGGTAGAAAACACGTATTTGATCAGCTATTGTTCACTGTCACTAAGGTTCATTAAGCCTTAGTTGGGCTTAACAAGTATTCAATTGCGCTTTGAAGACTTGGGATGCGCTTGACCTATGAAGAACTATTAGTAATGATCTTACTTAAGTCCTTAAGTGCGGAAAAGGTCAGACAGACAATTCAGCGTGCTTTAAGTTGTTAAAGCGCACTTATATTTGCACACACACAAGAATTTCCAAACGGTGAGAACCCTAAGTCACTAGCTGACTCGGGATAAAACTCACCACTACACTTGTATTGATTAGAAAAGGATTACAATATCTCGCTTCAACACTTTGAAGCTCACTCGTAAACTCTCTCTTTACAATACTTGAGTTCAGCTCTGAAGAACAAATGAAGGCACTCTCAACACTCTTTCTGATTACAAACCAGTATATCTCTTAAGCTCTCTCTAGCTTCTCTATATTCTCTCTGTTTGTAATACCTAGAGTGAATGCAACAGTACTCTATTTATACACAACCCTTAAGCTAAATCTCTAACTTAATTTGTGTAACAAACAAAGACTAAGCACAATGCCACCTCATCAATCCGTGTGCCTTGATCACTTCACCAGAATTAATCAACGGCTTGGAGTGATTTGGTTTTGTTCTTCATGTGTTGATCCACGCCACATAAGCAATCCGTGTGCTTTTAGCTCTCATAACCTTCAGCCACGCTGGCGATCCCTGGAGTAGCGTCCCAAAGAGTGAGTAAGTTCTTCTCGCACCTTCGTGTGCACGCAACTTCCACTCTCCCGCTTACCAGCCTTCTTAGCGTGTTGGCGTTGTTCTTCTGCGCTCTGGCACACCCTAAGATTTGGTGGAACCTCGTGGTCAACCTTTTTCTTCTTCATTCAAGCGCGTCTTCTACGCCCTCGAAGCTCGATCTCTCTCACTTCTTGGTCTTGAATGGATTTATTAAACACCGTTTGCAAAACCTACTTTCTTCGCTTGGTGTTAAGCGCAACTGAGACCAGTCAAGCGCATCTCTAAGTGACTTAAGAGCATCCTTACAGATATAGCAATAACCTAGAAGGCTTAAAAACACTAAGAGATTAAACATATTAGTTTGTTATCATCAAAACAAAGAGAAATAAATTAAGCTTTAACAAAACGATTAAACCTCAACTAACAATTTCCCCCTTTTTGAAGATGACAAACTGTAAACAAGTAAGCTCATGAACACTTTCTTTAGTGACTAAAATGAAGAAAATAATATCAATTTAATCAAATATTCAGATTCGGAATTGGATCAAAGTATCTTACCAAGTACTTAACCATACCAGTTTTCAATTCCCCCTGAATTCAAGCACGATCTCATACTTCCCCCTTAATCAAAGATGAATGTACCTGTGTTCTTCCCCCTTTTGACATCATCGAAAAATTCAAAGCATAGTCATACAGTAAGAAAGATAGTAGAGTGCGCTTGCTAGCTAAGAAGTCAAACAGAGCTAGATAGAGGACACTACGCAACTTAATTAGAGAAAAGTCATGTCAATGAAGCTCTCAGAGATATAAAAGTCAGAAACATACTTCATTAATCTTTTTAAGAACTGCCACAAAAAGTAGGGAAGGAACCTTAACAGACTAATTCACAAAAGCATTTAACAAGGCAGAACGAGAAACAGAAGTCAGCAAATGCGCTTACAAGCGCAACCATCACTACAGCTTACAAGCTACCACCCTTTTCAGCATCAAACTTCTCCTGTACCATCTTCACCATTGTAGACATAAGCTCAACCATTTCCCTGAGATGCTTCTCAACCCTGTCCTGATGAGCTTCCATCAATGCCACTATCACTGATAAATCCGCAGAACTTGAAGAGGTTCGAGCTCGCAGACTAAGCTCTGAGCGGGAGCTGGAAAGATGCTTCTCTTTAGTTTTAGGAAGAAGAATGGCAACAATAGAATCGGTAGTAAGAAATGTAGAGCAGGCGTAGTCAGGGAGAGATGTATCATACAAACCGTCAACACGGAGGATCTTGCAGATCAGATGTGGGAAAGGCAGAGGACCAGACGTAGCAGCGCGATATAACACCAAATGGCTCATCATTATCTGAGCAGTATTCACCACTTGATTGGAGATAACGGCACCCATAATGCAGCAGTCAGCGATTGTAACCTTCTCACGATAGTAGTCACGAGGCGTGATATTGGTTATGATAAAATGATGAAGAAGCCGCTTAGCTGGTCGGAGCATGTCAACTGTGAGCGCACCTTTAGGAGCATTAGAACCAAAAACAACCTTTTTGAGCTGGGTCGCACCTGCGGGCCAGTTCTTTTGGTAGAGCCTGCCGAAGCCGCTGGACTGCTCAGTTAGCCCAATAGCCTTGGCGAGGTCCTTCACCCGAAAGCACCCTTTGGAGTTCCCACGCCAGGTGAAGCTAACCTGATTGTACTCTGGATTCGGAGCTTGATACTCCAAGGTTGCATAGAACTGATACACCATCGCGTCATTCCAGCGAGCGGGCTCAGTCTCAAGCGTGTCCCAACCTTGAAAGCTCAACCATGTGGCAAAGCGCGATACGTGTGAAGAATCTTGAAGCCCAGATAGCAGATCGTTGGTGACAATCTCTGGGAACAAGAAAGACCGTTTTTGGACACCTGTAGGAATAGGAGGAAAATCATTAACTCCTAGTACCTTGGTGCGCTTTGACCGAGTTGAAGCGCCAGTTGTTTTCTGTTCAGGTGGAGGAGAGTGATGCTCAGAGCCATCGGAGCACTCGATCTCTTCTGATGGAGGACGAGGAGGAGCTGCTGCCTTGCGCTTCTTACCTTTGCGGCGAAGCACATCATTCTGGCGGTCTGTACGCTGAGATGCAAGAGGAAGCGGCGAGTCAACACCAGGTCTAGGCAAGAGCTGAAACCCTTCATCATTTTCAGAATCTGAAGGAATACTAGCGAGGAGCTCCTTTGGGGAGGTCGGAGATTGCTCTCCGGGCCTGACCTTGGAGCCAAGCCGGGAAGGAGTCTCAATGCTAAGCACACTTTTACCTTTTGCAGGAGTGGTGTGCGATGTCTCCGCCATAGCGCGTCCGAGCTCCTTTGTCGGGTCGTAACCAGCAAATTCGAGATCAGCTGCAAACTGTGTTAGGTCCACCTTGGGATCATGAGAAAAGAGGGGTTTTAGAGGGCTGTTTGGGTTTTGAGCTGTGGGTTCAGGGTCATCATGGAGGGTAAGATCTTCAATATGTTCAGAGGGTGAGTCAGGCTTGTGGGGGGGGGAGTCTGGCCTTTTTGTGGGTGATGTTACTTCAATAGAAACAGGTGGGTTTGGGGGAGAGGGCTCAGTATGTATGGAGGATGAGGCTTTGGTCATGGCATGGACAAGGGATTCAACCTTAGCACGTGTAGCCGGGTCAAGCTCACTTAGAACAAGCTTATCCATGGTAACCGGATGTAAGAGAATGGAGATTGAGAGGAGTAGAAGAGAGATAGAGGTAGATGGGAGAATGTAAGGTAAATGTGGTGAGACGAATACCTGGTATGTATAGCACAGCCATCAAATCTCAACCGCTTCAAAGCTCCAACCAAAAACAATCTCAGACAAGTAGCCGTTAGCCCTCTCTAACGGTCCAATAAGCATCCAGAAAATTGCGCTAGGCCTGCTAGTAGCCCTTAACGGTCATAAAAGTAGCCGTTGCACCCAGAAAGTAGCCGTTACATCACATAAGCGGCAGGTTGATTTGACAAATAGCCGTTACTTCAAAGTTAAGCAAACCCAACTCGGAAGGAAATCTACCCAGATGCGCTGCAAAGCGCGATAGACTTCAACACTGAAATTCGCTACAGACTGAAGCACAAGCTGAACCACCTCAGAATAATAATACTGAAGAAGCACAACACTGATTGAGATGAGTAGATGTAAGAGCGTGATGTCCAGTTCAATTCTCAAACCAAAATGTAAAGCAATTCATGAATAGGAAGATGCACATTTCATATAGGGGGCATTAGAGCATTCAATCACTCAAGTTGATGTGGAAGTATGTGCATATACATGTAGTATGGTAATTGGGCTTTATGTCACCAAATGAATACTTCTCTAATATAGAGATCAATAAAGGACGAAAGAAGCGTTACATCTAGTCAGGCTAAGGACACCTATGCAATGGATCATTTCTTAGTCATGTATTATGGGTAGAAGACGATCACCATTGTCACATTTTTTGGCAAAGAAGAGCATGCATGGACTAGGATTATATCAAATCGAGCCAAACAAGTCAGACAAATTCAATACTAATTCATTTCAATGAACAACTATAAAGCATGAAAGACTCAAAGCTATCAAGCGCAAGCGACCATAGTTCGTACCTTGATATAGTTCTAGTCAAATAGAGGAATACTTACAGTTCCATTGCCTCGAAGCTAATGGAATCGTATAAGGCCAAGATGAACCCTGAGGTTTAAGAATACTTGACGATTAAGCGCCTTGGTGAAGATATCTGCCAATTGCCCTTCTGAAGATACGTGAATAAGCTCAATATTCTTGCGCTCCACATGGTCACGCAGAAAGTGATGTCGTACATCAATGTGCTTCGTTCTTGTATGATGTACAGGGTTCTTCGACAAACATATTGCGCTTGTATTATCACAAAAGATAGATATAGTGTCAAGAGTAATACCGTAGTCAACGAGCTGCGGCTATGTACTCTTCCTATGTCGTTGAAAGCGCAGTACAATTTTGTTTCTTGGATCCCCAGGAGACTAGGAAAGGGCCAAGGAACTGTGCCATACCACTAGTGCTCTTTCTTTCAACCAAGTAACCTGCATAATCTGCATCGGTATAGCCGACAAGAGAAAGACCGCCCCCTTTGGAATACCAAAGGCAAAGATCATCAGACCCTTTCAAATACCTGAAGATGCTCTTTACATGAGAGAGGTGAGAAGCGTGAGGGTCTGACTGTGATCGAGCGCATACACTAACGGCAAAAACAATCTCAGGACGTGAAGCAGTTAAATACATCAGAGAACCTATCATACCTCGATACATGGTTTCATCTACCTTCTCAGCCATTAAGTCTTTGTCCAGTTTTGTAGTGGTTGAGAGGGGAGTAGGGCAAGGTTTGGAGTTCTCCATTTCATACTTCTTAAGGAGCTCTTTGATGTACTTCTGTTGGTGAATCTCAATGCCTTCATCCATTTGGTTCACTTGAAGTCCTATAAAATACTTGAGCTCACCAATCATGTTCATATTGAACTTGAGGCTTATGGTGTTCTTAAAGTCTTCTACAAGCTGCAAGTTAGTAGAACCAATTATAATATCATCTATGTAAATTTGAACAATGAGAATGTCACCTTTCACTTCCCTTATGAAGAGGGTTTTGTCCACCAAACCTCTCTTGTAGTCATTTGCCAAAAAGTACTTAGAAAGTCATACCAAGCGCGAGGGGCTTGCTTCATTCCATAGAGCGCTTTGTCTACAAAGTACACGTGGTCTGGATAAGCTGGATCTTCAAATCCTGGTGGTTGGTTGACATAGACCTCCTCGTTAAGCTTACCATTGAGGAAGGCTGTCTTCACATCCATAAGAAACAGCTTGAATCCTTTGTGCGCTGCGTAGGCTATCAACAGTCGAATTGCCTGAAGTCGAGCTACTGGTGCGTACGTTTCATCATAGTCAATGCCCTCTTGTTGATTATAACCTTGTGCAAAAAGACGCGCTTTGTTTCGTACCACCACTCCACTATCATCCAGCTTGTTTCTGAATACCCAGCGCGTGCCAATTATGCTTCTATCACCTGGCCGGGGTACTAGACGCCAAACTTGGTTGCGCTTGAACTCCTCTAACTCTTCATGCATGGCTATTATCCAATCTGGATCTTGAAGCGCAACTTGTATGGACTTGGGTTCCTGTAATGAAACAAAAGCACTACTAGCAAGCAGATTACGAACGTTAGAGCGAGTCTGTGTACCTTTTTCATACTGAGATATGATCGCAGAAACTGGGTGTGAGTTCATCTGTTGATAATCGCGTACGGTGACCTCTGTATTGTCTGGTAGCTTCATTGTTGTGGTCTTGGACAAGCTTTCACTACCACCAGAAAGGCCACTCGGTCCCGCTTGAGGACTTCCAGGTTGCACTTCACCATTGCTAGGTCCCGTTTGAGAGCTAGAAGCAGGAGCAGAAGTAACAGAGGGAGTTACCTGACCTGGAGAAAGAGGTGAAGGGGGAACTAGAACTTCAATGGATGGTCCACTTCCATGGTCTTCATTCTGAGTGTTGTCCTCTGGAGTTGCTTCTTCACTGGAAATGCAAGCTTCTGTGGCCAAGGGCTGAGAAGCGCATCTTCCACCATCATCATCGTCACTTTCCATACCTATAGAAGGGATAGAAGGTTGCGCTTGAGGACTGGGAGGAGAAGCTGGAGGTAGATCATGGCTAGCAAAATGGATCATCGTTGATTTCTGGTACGCTTTCGAGCTCTCCTTCATCAAATTTCACATGGATGCTATCTTCTTCCCTCTGAGTTCTCAGGTTGAGTACTCTATATCCCTGGCTAGTAAGTGCATATCCAATGAAGATAGCCTCGTCGTTCCTAGCATCAAATTTACCCAAGAGTTCTCTCCCATTGTTATTGACGTAGAACTTGCAACCAAACACCCTTATGTGAGAGATTTTCGGAGTACTCCCTTTAAGCAATTCATAGGGAGTTTTCTCAAGAATTGGCCTTAAGAAGGCACGGTTAGTTATATAACATGTTGTGCTCACAGCTTGAGCCCAATAGTGTGAAGCGACACCACTAGAGAGTAGCAGTGTGCGTGCCATCTCTTGGAGTGTCCTATCTTGCGCTCAACCACACCATTTTGCTCATGAGTTGTAGGTGTAGAGAAGTTATGATCTATACCCCTTTTCTCACAAAATGATAGGAACTCACCATTCATGAATTCAGTTCCATTGTCAGAACAAATTGAACAAATGGGGAGCCCTAGCTTTTTTTCCAGTAAAAGCGCAAGAGCTTGAAACTTTGTAAAGATTTCGATCTTGTGTTTCAAGAAAAGAGTCCAGGTATAGCGAGAATAATCACCAACTATTACAAAAATATAGCGATTACCTCCTTTACTCTGTGTTCGTAGTGGTCCACATAGGTCCATGTGGAGAAGCTCAAGGGGAGCTTTAGTCTGCACTACCTTGATAGAGGGAAAGGAGCTATGAGTTGCTTTAGCTTTTGAGCAGTCTGAGCATGAAGTCATGGATTCCACCTTGATGCGAGGAAGACCGCGAACAAGAGCTTTGGATTGTAACTTGTTGAGTAGATGTAGACTTGCGTGTCCCATTCTCTTGTGCCAAAGATTTGTCGTCTCAGTGAGTGTAGCTAGACATAGGTTGCGCTTAGGAGAGAAGGAGTGGTCGAAGAGGTAAGTGTTGTCTATGCGCTTGCCCTTTAGAAGCACCACTTGTTCAGGACTGACTATTGCACATTCAATTGTACTAAACCATACCTTATTACCTCCTTTGTCGCATAATTGTGCTACAATCAGTAGATTGAACCGAAGGTTCTCTACTAAGTTTACATCTCCTATCTGAATGGCTTGTTGAGATGCGCTTCTCCTTTAGCAATGATCTTCCCTTGCTTTTTGTCACCGAAGGAGACGCTGCCTCCTTCCTTAGCTTGGAATGAAAGTAGTAAATGTGTTTCACCCGTCATGTGACCCGAGAAACCGCTGTCGATATACCACCTACATTTCATCCCAACCTGCAAAAGTAGAGATCAAGCTTGATCTCCCATCGAAGCTTGCGCTTCTTGGGAATATTAGACATAGCTATTGTTGAGCTAGTCTTTGGGACTGGCTCATAATAGCTAGGATCATTCAGGTCTAACACAATATGAGGTCGCGCTTCACGACGCGCACCATTGTGTCCAGAAGCGAATCCGTGCTCAACAGGTGACTGTTGAATACGTGTACTCTTGCCCTTATTTTTAGACATTGGCTTATAGGGCTTACTCTTAAGGGCATTCAAGTCCTTGCACTCACGCCTGTCATGTCCATTTTGACCACAAAAGGTACAGTAATGGTTACCTCTTACATAACCTTACTTGCCTTTTCCTGGTCTAAATGGTTATTTCTTTTGTAAGACTGAAGGCTGAGTTGGGGTTTGCGCTTGTTTTTTATACAAATGATGCGCTTTTTCCCCACGAAACCACTCTTTGGTTTCTGAAGGTTGGTCCTCAAGTACCTTTATTCTGCTCTTCAGATGAGAGTTTTCACTCTTGTAGGCAGTTAGGTCTTGTTCAAGTGATTTGATTCTAGCAGAGAACTCACTTGATTGAGGAGGAATGGAGGAAGAGGAAGATTCCTGGGGGTCATAGCCCAATCCAGGTCTAGCTTTCACAAAGCCTGTTTTAGGGACATAGTTTTTTTCCACTAATTTAGTAAGAATATCAAGCTTTGATATGATCTGATCGAGCTTAACATCTTTAGTTGAGACAGAGTTACTTTCCAACCCTTTACCATGACAAAGTTCACAAGATTTAGAGAGGAGTGTGGTTTTGTCATGTAAATGTTTGGAAAGCTCAACCAATTCTTCCTTAGCATTATCAAGTTCAACCAGCCGTGCTCTAGCATCAGTTGCTAGAGACTTGTGTTGAACCATAAACTCTTTTAAAAGACGGATAAGATTGCGCTTGGGCAGAATGTCAAGGTTCAGATCATTTACCTTAATCTCAGAGCTAGAGTCTGAGTCAGATGCGGAGCCAGCCATTAAGCACAAGTCAGGTTGAGCTCCATCTTTTGAATCGTCATCAGATTCTCCCCAAAGCGTGAGGAACGCCTGTTTAGGGGGCTGTTTGATGAAGCTTGAGCTTGAGCTTGGATTCACTTTTGGATGAAGACACGCTTTAGCAAGGTGTCCCTTCTCGTTACAGTTGAAACAAGTGAAATCCCTGATGTCGCGTTGCTTAGTGGTAGAGTCGCGCTTGAGACCGCCTTGTTTCTTGAAAAAATTCTTCACGAGCTTGGTCATCATAGCGACATCTCTATCATCGTCGTCTTCTCCTTCATCATCATTTTTAAGCTTTTGGAGAACATGTGATAGCTTGAGCGTCATTCCTTTTGTTTTCTCGTTCTGAGTGCTTCTCCTCGTTGTTCTTGATTTCCTGAACTTTGAATTTCCCTGCAAGAACAGAGATAGGCAATTCTCGACTTTCCTTGGATTGAAGAAGAATCTGCTTGAGAGTTGCATACTTGGAGTTCACCCCATGGATGACCGCCATATAATACTCCCAAGCTTTCTTCTCCATTCCAGCAGAAAGCATCTTGTCATAGAGGATTTGACACCGAGAATGATAATCAGAAACAAGCTCATTTTCCCCCATTCTAATGGAGCAAAATTCGCGGTTAAGCTCAAAAATACGATTTTTTTTCATGTCATCACTACCTGAGTGCATGTTTATGATGGCTTTCCACATTGCTTGGGCAGTGGGGAGGGACATTACCTTGTCTATGTATTTCCTTGAAAGAGCATTAAGGATGAGCTGTCGCGCTTTAGCATTCTTCTCCATCAGTTGGTACTCTTTAGCTTCCCATTTGGAGTCATCAGTTTCGGAGATCTTCTCATCGCCCATTTCAATAATCTTCCAGCACTGGTAATCCATTTGCTGGATGTAATTTTTAGTCATTGTGAGCCACCATTCGAGTTCGCCTTCAACAAGGACATGGGGCTTAGCGAGAGAAATGCCGAGGTTGAAACTAGCCATTGTTCGAGACTTCAGAATACTTTGAACCTGTAAAAGGATTAGTGCAAATAGCTAACATGTAGCTCTGATACCAATTGTAGAAAACACGTATTTGATCAGCTATTGTTCACTGTCACTAAGGTTCATTAAGCCTTAGTTGCGCTTAACCAGTATTCAATTGCGCTTTAAAGACTTGGGATGCCCTTGACCTATGAAGAACTATTAGTAATAATCTTACTAATGTCCTTAAGTGCGGAAGAGGTCAGACAGACAATTGAGCGCGCTTTAAGTTGTTAAAGCGCACTTATATTTGCACACACACAAGAATTTCCAAACGGTGAGAACCCTATGCCACTAGCTGACTCGGGATAAAACTCACTACTACACTTGTATTGATTAGAAAAGGATTAAAATCTCTAGCTTCAACACTTTGAAGCTCACTCGTAAACTCTCTCTTTACAATACTTGAGTTCAGCCCTAAAGAGCAAATGAAGGCACTCTCAACGCTCTCTCTGATTACAAACCAGTATATCTCTTAAGCTCTCTCTAGCTTCTCTATATTCTCTCTGTTTGTAATACCTAGAGTGAATGCATTAGTACTCTATTTATACACAACCCTTAAGCTAAACCTCTAACTTAATTCGTGTAACAAATAAAGAATAAGCACAATACCACCTCATCAATCCGTGTGCCTTGATCACTTCACCAGAATTAATCAACGGCTTGGAGTGATTTGGTTTTGTTCTTCATGTGTTGATCCACGCCACATAAGCAATCCGTGTGCTTTTAGCTCTAACAACCTTCAGCCACGCTGGCGATCCCTGGAGTAGCGTCCCAAAGAGTGAGTAAGTTCTTCTCGCACCTTCCTGTGCACGCAACTTTCATTCTCCCGCTTACCAGCCTTCTTAGCGTGTTGGCGTTGTTCTTCTGCGCTCTGGCACACCCTAAGCTTTGGTGGAACCTCGTGGTCAACCTTCTTCTTCTTCATTCAAGCGCGTCTTCTACGCCCTCGAAGCTCGATCACTCTCACTTCTTGGTCTTCAATGGATTTATTAAAAACCGTTTGCGAAACTTACTTTCTCCGCTTGGTGTTAAGCGCAACTAAGACCAGTCAAGCGCATCTCTAAGTGACTTAAGCGCATCCTTACGGATATATCAATAACCTGGAAGGCTTAAAAACACTAAGAGATTAAACATATTAGTTTGTTATCATCAAAACAAAGATAAATAGATTAAGCTTTAACAAAACGATTAAAGCTCAACTAACAACCTCTATTATTCGTTCACCTCGTAGCTATGAAGGCAATCACTCTAGAACTGCTTAATAACTGTTTCAAAGACCTACACAAAGTCATCAATGAGGGTGATAAGCATGTAGGGAACATCATCTCCATGATCGACATGCATCAGGCTAATACTACAACCAATATGGAGGATACGGTCCAAACCATCTATCAATGTCGATGCAATTTCCTCGAGGCCTTTTGTGGAAATGTTGACGGTCAACTTCGAGCATCCAGATGTTCTAACTAAGAGGGTACTACCAAGGAAAGAGCTCTTGGAGATAAAGTGCAAAGAATGCATGGAGAACAAGAGCGGGTATGGTGTTCCTAAAGATCCTGGGGACGAAGAAAAAGAGCATGTCGAGAAGACAAGGGATAATGACACTAAGAAGGTTTCCGAGAAAGTGGTAGATGTAAAGGAACAAGATACAAAAGAGTAGTCGTCATCAGAACCATGTTCCGTTGTAATATATAGAAATAGATTTCCTTAGGATTTCCACTACAATCTCCTACCTATAAAAATTGTTTTTCTTGTTTTTGACTCTATCACATGCATTTCCGTGCTTAATATATGAACTTTTGCTGCAACTGACTTGTTCTGTTCTTTTGATTCTTATTACTTTCCATTTCTCTAGAGTTCTGATTAATCATTGTTCTCTAGATACTTGTCTTGTGATAGATATCTCTAGGGACTTTTCAATAATGCCACAAGGGGGAAGTGAACTCTGGATATTTTTACAGACTAAGGTAAGAACGGTGTTCTATTGTGGTCGACGTTCCTTGAGCTTTCAAAGTTTAACATTGAAAGAAACTATGCTTTTGTTGAGGGGGAATGTGCAATTCACTAATGACTATTCTAGATTCTCCTTCATGGTTCCTTTTTATTTTATCTTTGTTCTCTATATTTCGGTTCTTATGATTGTCATCATCAAAAAAGGGCAAATTATTAGTATTGTGAATCCAGAGAACAACGTTTTCTTTGTGAACAATACTCTTTTCCTTAGCTTTGATTATGAAAAACCACTTGTTATCTAATGTTCTGTCAAGTACATTTTGCAGTAATAAAGAACAGATCAAAAGTCTCACTAATTTTTGAAGTCTCAGATCAAGAGAATAAAACAGAATGCCTTGAGTCAAGAAATATAGAGAGCATTGTTCTAATAAACCCAATTCAACATAACAACATTTTCAAACACTAAACGAAGTAAAGATATTATTTGAAACTAAATCCTATGCACATCTCAAGATCAAGAAGAGTTATTTCCTAATAACATCTTGCATCAAGAACAAAAGATGAGAACCCTCAATGCAAGGAAACATCAGCTTTCAAATTGGTGGTTGATTTGATCATTTTAATTTTAATGTACATTCATGTGCTCTATTTATGGATAGTCTTAGGATAAATGTTAAGAGTGTAATATGTGTAATTCCTCGAGTTTCCATGTAAGTTGATTTCATATCTTTGACTTGAGCCGTATAAGGAAACTACTCAAATCAAACATGTAAATCATGAAGCCTGATTTTGTTATTGAAAGACTCAATTCTTGGAACATATAAATATGAATCAATATCTTTAACTCTGTTTTATCCATTTCCAAAACAAAAGAGAGATAAACTAAGAGTCGATTGAGTGTTCCTCTGTAGAGAACATTGAAATGCCTTTTTTGTTTGTTGAGAGTGTTAGAGATTTAGGAAGTGTAGTGTGTCCAGACATAAGTTGTGTGACCTCATAAATGTTGTAACTGATCTATTAATATAAACAGAGTTTCAAATCCTTTCAAGAGAAAGGTAGTGAGTTTTATCCTAAATAAATTGTTGGTTATCAAACTTCTCACAATAACTAATGGAGCAATCCCGATGACACCAAAGGATGTTCTTAGGTGAATTTATATGAGTTTCATAAGCACTTAGTCGTTAAATGAAGCATATGAGGTATTGGACTAAATACGACAAAGTGAAGACGAAAACGCGTTAGAAAGAAGTGTTGAGGAGTTGATCTGAGTGGAAATGCACCATTCTACATGATCCGACATCCGATTAAGGTAATTCCAATTTGAGGAGTTATATCTTGAAGTCTACTACACTCCTTCCCAATTTAGGATCAATTGGAGTAGTGAATCAAAAGTAATGGCGATTTTACTGAGCTGTCGCAAGAGTGCAACAGAGACCGAACCGCGGTCGCGGTTCAGAGACCGCGGTCGGGCCTCCAGAGTAATTATTTGACCGGAAAGTCTTTGTAATCACTTGATATTTATGGCTTTGAGGGGTGTTTTGATGTTACCATTTTGTGAGGGGAATTTATATAGATTTTCTAGGGTTTTGACCAAACATTTTCCATATGTTCTCTCATATTCTCTCTAGCATTATATCACATTGCATTTGAAGAAACACTCTCTTGTAATTTATTTTTCCCTCAATTTTATGAAGAACTAAGATCATATTGTGTTCACCTTGAAGGTCTAGACTGTGTTTTGGTAATTGTGGTAAGGTTCCTAAATCTTTTGTTCTAACTTGTTTAAGGAATTGTTTCTTGATCTCTTGTGCTTGAAATTGTGATTGATTGATATTGATTTTTCAAGAGTCATGAACTAGATCTATTGATGTTTTTCGTATTGCTAGGTTTAGATAATTCTTTTTGAAAAGTCTTCGCCTTTGGTAGTAAACTCTATTGGCATGAACTATTTGTGATTGCTTATAGGGTAGAGATCTTGAATTCATGTAAAGTATCGACTATTTGTAAATGGTTTTGCATGAACCTACATATCTTTGAACTTTATACGATTGTGTTATTAAGTCTAGGTAATTCCTTGGTTGTAGTATGATTAGGGATCTAGGGCTATTTGGACTAGTTACTATCCATGGACAAAGAGTAGGACAATCCATTCGAACATTATTAGAACATTTTCTTTTAAGAATCTAGGATCCACCGACCATGTCAATTGTAGAATGGATAGGTGAACCGTTTAAATCTTTAGATCTTCTTCACTCATTTGTACATTTTTTGTGTTCTTTGCTATAATTCCAACTTTCTCCCCCCCCCCCCCCCCCTGTTACTAGAAACTCATATAAAAACTTAGCAAGAAAAGCTTGCTCCCTTGGGTTCAACCCCTACTTACCGCTATACTCTATAGTGGGAAGTTCGGATTTCTTTGATAAGGCGAGGTGACTTTAGCCTTAGTAAAATTTGGCGCCGTTGCCGGGGAGCAATTTTTTTTGTTTGATAGTTTTTGTGTGATTAACCTTGGTGTGGATCTATCTTATGGTCTCTACTAATTAGTTTACTTGTTGAGCTTGCAGGAGAGATGGAAGGAGAACGGAAGAAGAGGGTTGAGGGAATAGCTGAAATCAAAGATGCGCTTTACCAGCTAACTGAAATTAAGGAGTTGTTGGTTGATGTTGTTGAAGCGTACGGGGATCCATGCCCATGGCATGTTTAACAGGTGGTTAACTACGTGGAAGATTGGATTTGGCAAAAACTACAGTCAATATCCATTCAGGTGCAAGAATATGAAGAGTCACATCATCATACCACAGTCCACCCGCGCGTTATCAATGTCAAAGTTGTGGTAAAACGTATCGATCAAGGCTCGGATTATATGCAAAGTGATGAAGAAGAGGCTGAGGCTGAGAAGCCAACAGACGCACGCCCACAGCCCGAGAAGCGCATACACGAACTATTCCCTGCAGTTCCGCCCGCCTAGGTCCCCGAACTGCGCGACCGCGCAAAGCCCTCTAGTGACCCGCGCGCCCGTGCCTTCTCCCCTGTTGCCTTCGGCGTCATTTAATTTTCTCCTTCCCGTTGAACATCAATGAGTACGATCCGGGCCCACCATTAGACGATGAAGGAGAGATACTTGATCCGGGACATGATCTCAAGCTGAGCCAAGCCACCTACGTGCATCCACACCTTTGAATGTTCGGGACTCTGGAACCCCGAGAACATGTGCCTCGTTCTACAAAACACCTAAAGAGGCCACGCATGGTGAGGAAGAAGAAGAAGAGAGGGTAGTACAACAAGAGGATTAGGAAGTGAAGAGGAGTGAAATCATATTGTGTGAAGAATAAGAGAGAGTTCCTTGATGAGTTGGCCCATGAGGTGCCGAGTGCTGGTTGATAAGAGCAACAAGTCGGGCCAACAACTTTAAACAAAGGCTCTGCTCGGGAGGCAACCCGATGTTTGAGGTACGGTTACTTTTTCCATTTCCCTATTATTGTGAGTCCTCTTTTACTACATTGAGGACAGTGCTCGTTTCAAGTGTGGGGGAGGGAATTGGTATTCGTGTTGCATGCATGTAATTTGTCTGCTTTTTATTTTTGGTGTTTTTTAGTTTGTTTTTTTTAGTGTGTCGGTTGTTGCATTCCCTAATGGAATTGTTGTGGGTTCTTATAATAGTGCATGTACTTTGGATCCTTTGACTATGCTTTGTTTCTTTGCTTTTGCAAATGCGTTATGATGATGATAATGGTTTGTTAAGCTTTAGACACTTACTTGAGCATGCTGACTTTGATTGGATTACTTGTGGAACAATGCTCTTTACTTAGTTATGTCCACATTAGGAGTTTTCGTCCTTGATTGTTTGCTTTAGATCTTGCTTTTATATCTATTTCGAAACCTAAACCACTGAAATAATTTTGCATGACATTTGATTGAGACGTAAATTTGTCGCATAATTGAAAATAAAATAAAAATAAAAGCATGCAAAGAACACAAAAGAGGTGTTTAGTGCTTAAATAATAGACTTCTAACGATTGACTAATGAGCACGCGATATCCGAGGTTGAAACAGCACTAAGGTTTCGATCCTTTGATGGCTACGCAAAAAAGTCTTAAAGTGTTGGCCCGGACCGATAAACGGACGGGCCCAAAAAAAGAGTAAATTATGTGATTTATTAACGTCTCTTGATATGTTTTGCACCTTGCCTTGTTGTTTAGTCTTGGATGTGGTTGCCTTTTTGTAGAGTGACATTTAAGGGTAAAACATGAATTTGTGTGGCTTCCTCTTTATTCGAATTGAGGAACATTTGTTTTCTTGTCATTGAACGATGCATGCTATGAAAGAAAGTTGTCTATGTTTTAACTTAACATAGTTATCATTCATATATCATTTGGATTGACACAACCATTGCATATTCTTACGATCCACTGTTATGTGCTTGCTTGGGATACATAATGGTCAAGGACGGGGATGTTCACAACATGCATTTAGGCTAGAGTAGCTCATGTTTGTTTTCTTTTCTTGGGTAGTGTCTTGTTGGGGTCGTAGTCTTTATTTTTGTTGAAAGCAGGTACTTGAGAGTTGTGCTTCAAATGATGGTCATTGATATCGAGTTATCCCATACTCGCTTTTACCTTCATGCTTCATGGAAGGGTTAGCAATCGTTTTCTTACTCGAGGACGAGCAAGGTCTAAGTGTGGGGGAATTTGATAAGCGCAATCCTGATGGCACCAAAGGAGGTTCTTAAGTGAGTTTAGATGACTTTCAGAAGCACTTAGTCGTTAAATAAAGCATAAGAGTCATCAAACTAAATACGAAAAAGTGAAGACGAAAACATGTAAGAAAGAAGTGCTGAGGAGTTGATCTGAGTGCAAATGGACCATTATACCTGATCCCACATCTGATTGACTACAAATGGACCACTATACCTGATATCACGCTTAGGATAAAATTTATGAGGAGTTAGATCATGAAGTCTACTACACTCCCTCCAAATTTGGGATCAATCAAAGTAGTGAGTCAAAAGTTATGGCGATTTTATTGAGATGTCACAAGAGTGCAACAGAGACCAAACCGCGGTCGCGGTTCAGAGACCGCGGTCGCTCCTCAAGAGTAACTATTTGACTGTAAAGTCTTTGTAACTACTTGATCTTTATGGTTTTGAAGGGGTTTTGATGTTACCATTTTGGGAGGGAAATTTATATAGATTTTCTATGATTTTGAGAATACATTTTCTATATATTCTCTCATACTCTCTCTAGCATTATATCACATTGCATTTGAAGAAACACTCTCTTGTAATTTGTTTTTCCCTCAGTTTTATGAAGAACTAAGATCCCATTGTTTTCACCTTGATGTTCTAGCCTTGGTTTTGGTCATTGTGGTAAGGTTCCTAAATCTTTTGTTCTAACTTGTTTAAGGATTTGTTTCTGGATCTCTTGTGCTTGAAATTGTGATTGATTGATATTGATTTTTCTAGAGTCACGAACTCGATCTATTGTTGTTTTTCATATTGCTAGGTTTAGATAATTCTATTTGAATAGTCTTCACCTTTGGTAGAAAACTCTATTTGCAAGAACTATTTGTGATTGTCTTTAGGGTAGAGATCTTGAATTCATGTCAAGTATTGACTATTTGTCAATGGTATTGCATGAGCCTACATATCTTTGAACTTTATACGATTGTGTTATTAAATCTAGATATTTCCTTGGTGGTAGCATGATTAGGGTTTCTAGGACTATTTGGACTAGTTACTATCCATGAAATAAGAGTAGGACAATCCATTCAAACATTATTAGAACATTTGCTTTTAAGAATCTAGGATCCACCGACCATGCCAATTGCTAGAATGGATAGGTGAACCGTTTTAAATATTTATATCTTCTTCACTCATTTGTGCGTTTTTTGTGTTCTTTACTATAATTCCAACTTTCTCCCCCCCCCCGTTGTTACTAGAAAATCATATAAAAACATAGCTAGAAAAGCTTGCTCGCTTGGTTTTGACCCCTACTTACCCCTATACTCTATATTGTGAAGTTCGGATTTCTTTGATAAGGCGAGGCGACTTTAGCCTTAGTCACGCTCATATAAATATATCATCACAAATCACTTTATGCATACATGTAGTGTATAATGCCCGAATATCGTCATATTGCTGAAAACAGAATGTATGATTCATTAACTAAAATTCGGCTGCTTGGAAAATTTTAGCAGTTTGTAATGTACTAGATGAAAGTTGGTGATTTCATTATGTTAATTAGCATATAATGTTCCTGCACTCTCCATCACCTTTCTTTCATAATATTTACTTTGATTGGAACGAGGTCCTATCATACAGCAATGCCAACTCGTGCTAATGTGGAGCTGACGTCAGAATTAGTTGAATGTTGTTAGAGGGAATGCGTGTGAGAAACACAACTTCAATTGTAATTTCTGATTCTGTTAATTGCAACTATATAAGCAAAACGATGTAATCAATTGAAGGCAATGAAATATAATTCCTCTGTTAATCTCATTCTCTATGTATTAGTGTCGTCCATCTATATGTCTGGTGTTTTTTCACTTTCGGGACACCTACGATAGCTTGGTAAGTGTGATTGTTCTCTTGAACAATAGACTTTGTACTATCGGTTCTATAATTTGTCTGTGCTTTATCATAGGTATCAGAGATCAGTCCTTCCTTGGATTGCTATGGAGGATACTAGTGCTAAATCTGTAATTGTGGATAGCGTGATGAAGGAGCTTGAAAACGCTCTGCCTTCGAAGCTCGACGCATTGATTGGAAGTCGAATGGAGAAACTTTCTGAGCAGATTGAAGGAAAGAATGGAGAGGTGTTTGAAACTTTCAACCTATTGTACAGGAAATCGACTCCACCGCCATGGATACAAGACAAAGAAGACAACCTCCAGGTATCAATCCAGTACCTTATAATGCACTCACACGATTATCTCGTCTTGATTTCCCATGATTCAATGGCGGTAACATGAAGGATTGGATGTTCAAGTGAGATTAGTTCTTCGTAATTGATCGAACTCCAGAGGAATTCAGGATCCAACTCACTTCGATGCATTTTGAGGATTTTGTGACAAGTTGGCAGCAGTCGTTGATCTTGTCAGAACCAGATGCTCATATGAGTTGGAATTGCTATAAACTCTTGGTTCTTGAATGGTTTGGTGATATATTAGATGAACCTATGGCTGATCTCAAGAATTTACAGGAAACAGAGACAATCACCGAGTATAACAACAAATTCGAAGCTATTCACACTCGCGTTCAACTGCTGGAGGATTATCTGGTTAGTGTGTATTTTGTTGGACTCCGCAATGAGACGTAAATGCACGTTCGAATGTTCGCTCCGAAGTCGATTCGCCAGTGTTTCTTATTAGGCAAACTCTATGGGTCTGCCCACCC
Organism: Phyllobates terribilis; assembly: GCF_046119375.1. Lineage (NCBI taxonomy): Eukaryota > Metazoa > Chordata > Amphibia > Anura > Dendrobatidae > Phyllobates > Phyllobates terribilis. The sequence continues at coordinate 10,685 of NW_027368879.1, read as the reverse complement.
CAAACGACCACCGTTCATACCAAACTCAAGATTTAACTCCAACAAGCCTGCTTTCACACCTCGGAAAGATTGGACTACTGAAGTTAAGACTCCTAATGTTGTTGATTCTAAAGGTATCATACCTCGGCCTCAAGAACCGATGGGACGGAAATATTTGACTCAAGAACAAATGAAAGAAAGGCGAGCGAAAGGCCTCTGTTATTTTTCCTATGAGAAATACTTACCAATATATTATGTGAAGAACAAGAAGACACAACTGTTTGATGTGGATGTTCAGGATGGTGGGGATAGGGGATACTTCTGGTTCTGAAGAAGAGGGTATGGATGAGTCTGAGAAGGTTGAAATTTCGGTGAACGCCATGGCAGGTGTTACTGGCTATTCTACGATGCATGTTCGAGGCATGTGTGGTAAGAAGTGCCTCTTCATTCTTATCGATTCTAGCAGTACTCACAATTTTGTAAACCAATCTATTGTTATGTGATTAGGTTGTAAATTGACTCTTGTGAACAACACACGAGTTACTGTGGCGGATGGGAACAACCTTGAGGTATTGAATAAGGTTGGATCATTTCTTGGTCATTTCTGGATAAATCTTTCACTATTGAAGCCATGATCTTGCCATTAGCGTGTTGTTATATGGTTTTGTGAATTCAGTGGTTAGAGACTCTTGGACCTATTGTTTGGGACATTAAAAAGCTTTCAATGGAGTTTAAAGTTCATAATCGTCGTATTGTTTTGGATTCGTTTGGGTTCAGTAAGAGAGGTAAGGGCTTTAAAATGGACAAATTAGCTTCCAATGGGGTTCAGCTGCCTATGCATTGTGTTAATTCCATTGAAGAGAACACTGCTAAACAATCTCAGGAACCGCAGTATTCTCAAATTAAAACATTACTTGCTGATTTTGAGGATATTTTCTGTGAGCCTAAAACCTTACTATCGTGGCGACCAGGCCATGACCATAAGATCACCCTATTGCAAGGCACTAATCCGATCAACCAACATCCTTATCGTTATGCCTCGCAAAAGAAAGATGAAATTGATACAATGGTGAAAGAGCTGCTCAATTTTGGTGTAATACAGGACAGTAATAGTGCTTATGCCTCCCCAGTTGTTTTGGTTAAGAAGAAGGAAGGTAACTGGCGAATGTGTGTTGATTATCGCCGTCTAAATGAGATTACAGTGAAGGATCCTTACCCTATTCCATTGATTGAAGACCTTATGGATGAATTTGGGAATTAAAGTGTTTTTCTAAGATTGATTTACGCGTTGGCTATCATCAAGTTTGCATGTTTGCTAAGGACATTCCCAAAAATGCCTTCAAAACACAAAACGATCATTATGAATATGTGGTTATGTTGTTTGGTCGCACTAACACGCCAGCCACATTTCAATCACTCATGAACTTTGTTTTTCGTGAGTTTCTCAGACACTTCGTGCTTAATTTTTTTGACGATATACTGATCTACAACTCTTCTATAGACACTCATGTTGTTCATTTGAGGAAAGTGTTTCAAGTCATGCGCACACATCAACTGTTTGCTAAGGCCAGCAAGTGTGAGTTTGCGGTAGCAAGGGTAGAATATATGGGGCATTTTATCTCAGCTACAGGTATTGCTACTGATCCAGCTAAGATTGAGGTTGTGCAGACATGGCCGTCACCAACTACGTCTAAACAGTTGAGGGGGTTTTTGTGCTTAGTTGGTTACTATCGTTGATTTGTGCATAATTTTGGTACAATTGCACACCCCTTGAATTAGTTATTACAGAAAGACAACTTTGTGTGGAACTCTGAGGCTGAGAAGGCTTTGGCACAATTGATAGAAGCGTTATGTCAGGCACCTGTGCTTGCTTTAGCAGAATTTTCTAAACCTTTTGTTGTGGAGACGGATGCCTTTGGCTATGGTATTGGGGCGGTACTGATAGAGGAAGGCCACCCACTTGCTTTTATCAGTCGACATTTGAAGGGCGAAGAGTTACTGTTGTCCATCTACGAGAAGGAATTATTAGTTGTCATCTTTGCTGTTCAGAAGTTGCGCCATTACTTGCTTCATCGCCATTTTATTTTACCATTAAAACTGACCAGCGTAGCTTGAAGTATCTTTTGGAGCAACGCTTGAACACGTCGGTGCAACAATAGTGGTTGCCCAAAATGCTTGAATTTGATTACGGCATTCAGTATAAGCAAGGCAAGGAAAACATAGTCGCGGATGCTTTATCACGGGTGAATGAGCTTCTTGAGCTACACATGGACATTTCCACCTTAAAATATGACCTTTTGAAAGACATACAAGTTCAGTATACACATTACCCATTCACTAAGTCTTTGATCGATAAGCTGGAAGTTGATGCAATAAGTTGGTAGTTCCCCAGATTTCTTCTTTGAAAGATTCTATTTTGAGCTGGCTCCATTGTTCTGGTGTGGGCAGACATTCAGGCAGAGACGCTACCCTTCATCTTGTTAAGTCTGTCTTCTATTTGAAGGGTTTTGCAGGCAACATTAAAACATATATTCGGGGGTGTAATGTGTGTCAGCAAAGCAAATATGATACAGTTGCTTATCTAGGATTACTGCAGCCTCTCCCTATTCCTGAATCTGTCTGGACTGATATAACGATGGATTTCATCGATGGCTTGCCAAATTCCTTCAGTAAGACAGTAATTTTTGTGGTGGTTGATCGCATGAGCAAAGCCACACACTTTATTGCTCTTAGTCATCCCTATACAGTAGCCTCAGTAGCACAAAGTTATCTAGGTAATGTATTCAAATTGCACGGATTTCCCTGTTCTATCACGAGTGATAGAGACTCCGTTTTCCTTAGTGATTTTTGGAAGGAATTATTTACTCTCCAAGTGGTGCAATTGAATCTATCCACGGCTTATCACCCACAAACCGAACGTCAAAGCGAGGTTGTCAACCGCTATTTGGAGACTTGTATGCGCTGTATGTGCAACGACAGACCCAAGCTTTGGAGTCGATGGTTACCACTTGCTGAGTTCAGGTACAACACCACCTACCATTTCACAACTATGTCTACTCCTTTTGAAATTGTTTATGGCCAGACACCTACCATTCATCTACCGTATATACCGGGTGAGAGTAAGGTTGAAGTGGTTGCCCGCAGCTTTCAAGATAGAGAAAATATGATTCAGTTGCTCAGGTTCCACTTGTTGAGAGCACAGAATCGAATGCAGCAAACTGCAAAGGTTCACCGATCTGATAGAAGCTTTGAAATCAGTGACTCTGTTTTTGTAAAGTTGCAACCTTACCTGCAGCAGATTGTAGACCAACGTTCGAGTAACAAGTTGGCCCCCAAGTACTATGGTCCATTCCGCATTATAGATAAGTGTCGGAATGTGGCTTACAAGTTAGAATTACCTTCGAATTCTAAAATTCATCCAACATTTCATGTTTCTCATCTTAAAGCACATGTGGGTAATTCATTTGATCCAAATCAGCTTCCCACAGTGGTTCCTGATGTCTTCATTCGTCAGCCTGAATCTATTGTTGAACGAAGAATGGTGCAAACACAAGGTCGTGCAGTCACTCAAGTTTTAGTGAAATGGACAAACCAGACCATAGAAGAGGGCACTTGGGAGTTTCTATATGATATCCAAATCAAGTTTCCTGACTTGAAACCTTGAGGACAAGGTTTCTCTAGGCGAGGGGGATTTGAAACAGCAATTCCAACTCGTGCTGACGTGGAGCTGACGTCATAATTAGTTGAAGGTTGTTAGAGGAAATGCGTGTAAGAAATGCAACTTCAATTGTAATTTCTAATTCTGTTAATTGCAACTATATAAGCAGAACGCTGTAATCAATTGAAGGCAATGAAATACAATTCCTCTGTTAATCTCATTCTCTCTGTATTAGTGTCGTCCATCTATGCGTCTCATGTTCTTTCTCTATCGGGACACCTATGATAGCTTGGTGAGTGTGATTGTTCTCGTGATCAACAGACTCTACCGGTTCTATAATCTGTTTGTGCTTTATCATCCAAACATGAAGGTGCAATGCCAATATATTAAACTTGTTACAAAAACCTTCAATTACAATTTATACAAATGTTTGCTAAAACTTTCAATAACAACTTTTACCTTTACAAATGCAACTCAAAATATGTACTACACTAAATCTGACTAAATTAATCGTGATTACGAGATTAGATGTTCGGAAATCATGACTAGAAGATAAGCACCGAAAGCTCCAGAACACACTCTGGAGGAGAAATAAGCACCGAAAGTCCTAAACGGAAATTAAAAGCGAGAGAGGCTAACAAGTCCTCCACCTTGTTAGCCTCTCGGAAAATGTGGCGACATTGGCAATGCCAGTCCCTACTGAAGAAGCCTTTCGCCCTGGCGATGAGGCTGGAAAGAGGGTGAGTACGATCAACAGGTTTACTCAGAAACAGAGACGCAAAAAGTGAGTCTGTTTCTAGATAAACCCTCCTGTACCCTTTGTTCCAGGCAAGAGAAAGACCTGAAACAATACCCCAAAGCTTTACCATAGGGATCGTTCAAGAACCAATCTTATGGAAAAAACCAAACAACCACTTACCCTCATGATCACGGATCACGCCTCCCGCCGCTCCTCTCCCATTCTGGACCACACCATCCATATTCAGCTTGACCCAATCGCGTTCGGGTGGGTACCAATTCACCTGGATCTGAACTCTACCACTTCTAGCCCCGGTATGTCTAAATGCAAGGGACTTCCACGCGAATGAAATCCTCTTTGTTAAGGTCAAACTCCTCCTTGTTGAAAGCCCACTTGTTTCTCCATTTCCAAAGGTGCCAAATTGTAGTCATAAAGATTTCCGTCCAACCCAAATCTCCCCGGTAGGAACCTGTCAAATTATGTCTAATCCAAGCGGCGAATTCCATGGTGAAGAAGCAAGAGCCTACGAGTCCCGCCTGAAGCCCGCTCCACACCCCTCTAGCAACACTACAATCGCGAAGGACATGCAAAATTTCCTCCGTAGTACCCAAGCAATGCGCGCAATCCGCCGAAGTTGCAAAATGCCTCCTAGCCCTCTCATGGTTTGTCATAATAACCCCCCGGATGGCCAGCCAAGAGAAGGTCTTTGCTCTCTCTTGCACACAAGATTTCCACAAATAGGATAGCACATGATAGTCAACATTTAGTTTCGTACCTTGTTTGTGGATAAAACGATAGGCCGAGCCCACTGAATAGTTCCCATCCAACGATCCCTTCCAAGAAAGAACATCATGGATGTCATTATCCTTGTTAACGCACAACTAGGCAATAGCCACAAGCGCATCCGAAGGAAGCCGATACGCAAAATGCTGCCACTTCCATCCAACTCTCGGTTCCCAAAGATCACACACCTTAGAGCCAAGCTTAGAAGTACGAATTGCCCCGGTGCATCTCTCGATTAGCGGCCTCCTAATAACCCAAATATCCTTCCAAAAGCTAACATGTCATTCATTTCCCAGGACCCAAACCGCGCCTTTATTAATCACAAAGTCCAAACCCTTACGAATAGCTCTCTAAGAGGGAGATGGGTCACTCCGCTCCCCAATGGGATTCCTCACGTAGTTTGCCTTAAGGACCTTAGCCCAGTGCTCCTCCAGGGCATTAGCAAAGCGCCAAGCCATCTTACCATTGAGAGAAAGATTGAGTTCGCTCATACATTTCACCCCTAACTATCCAACATCAACGGGCTTGCTTACCTCCTCCCAACTCACGAGGTGCATCCTTCTACCCTCTTCTGAACCGCCCCAAATAAAGGAATGCGTAATGTGGTCTAACTTCCTACTAATCTTGTCCGTGAACGGGAGAGAGGCCATAGTGTAAACCGGAATGGAATGGATGACAGATTTGGCGAGGGTGACCCGACCGGAGAAACTGAGAAACTTGGACCTCCAACCATTGAGCCTAGCGTGCAGCTTTTCAAGGAGAGGAGCGAAGGTGTCATCACGACATCACCGATAGGTTCTTTGCAAGTAAACCTGTCATAATTTACTCAAATGGAGTTTTAAGTTGAATCCTATACATTATTATTGACGTTATGAACAAATAAAGTTCGGGAAGGATGCACTCCATACTGATGTTCTCAAGCAACAGCTACAACCCCATTAGATGTTGAAATGTGATTTAACTTCCTGTATTTAATTAGTTCTGTTTATTTAATTAAACGCAGTTTATGTTAATTTTAAGTATTATTATTTTTAAGCTTTAATTCAGTAAATATTAGCACCCACTTTTTAGGCAGTTGTTAGCATGAATTGTGGGGGTAGTGAGTAGCCTTTGAATTGATCACTTTGTATTGCAAGTTCATCAAGTTTTTCTTCAATTATTGATTTGCAATTTACAGCATTCATAAAAGTTCTCTTCTCTCTTTTGTTCGTGTTATTGAACACTATTTTATAAAGGCTGATCAAGATTGTATTGCATCAATCTAGTCTCAGAGATAACTCTCTTAACCAACATTTGGTATCAGAGCAATCCGGGCTTTGATCCAATTGTGAGAGTTTAAACACAATGAGAAAATATGCACAACAATGCATCAGGAAGTCATCCTCAATTGCCTATTTCAAAGGGAAGCAATATCACTTCTCGAACTTCAAGGTGAGCACTCCATTCAGACCGGTTATGCATGTAAATGTTGAAAAGACCAATACGGTGGCGTCTTCCTTGGTGAACATTTAGTTAATTAATAATGTTATTTCTATTATTAAGTTTATGTATTTCTATTAATGCATTTCCTTTTTTTGAATTGTGCTTCTTTTATGATTAACAGGGTCGCATTTTCTAGAATAAACTCAAGCCCATTAGGATTTTTGGGAGAGTTATTTGCCGATATATAGCCTTCTTGTATTGCTTTTAGAATGATGTTGAGTTTATTGATTGATTTGTAGAGACGTTTTTCATCCTCTTCTATCCTTTGAACATCTTCATTGAAGACCTTAAGTTGAGCTTGCTCCTTCACCTTCAATATTTGATCGAAAATCCGCTCAATCCGTCGCCTAGCCAGTCCAAAAGCCCCACCGACCATCCAAATTCTGCCCCTTGAATCCATCGCTCTCCTTCCTCCACCAGTCAGCTGTCTGATCTCTATATTCCATCTCCGACCATCCAACTTCCACCTATTCTCCTTCCGCTGCATCATCCATTCAAGGAATCGATCCGCACCACTACAAATTCAAGACGATCAATCCAGGAAACTTGAGAAATTTTGTAATAAAGGTCACATCAACTGGTATCAGAGTACCAGGGGCTTTGTGAGTCTATATCACAACCATAAACGTCAACAACAACGCTGGAAATGCCATCGACTTCTGACCTGTTATCACCCAGAAATATTTTTTTTTTCTGAAACCTTTTTACAAATACTTGAAAATCATGAAGAGACGATTCCAGGCATATAAGATTCATCCAGTTCCGAGTTCATTTTCCCATTGAAAAGGGTGAAAAACGAAGGTTGCACAGCAGAAACACTAACTCCGCCGCTGGTGCCGCAAAAACTGCAGATGCGGTTTAGTGCCAGAGAAGTTACGGATACCTTTAATGGACTCTAACAAAAGGCTACAACTTAATTTCTTTTCATGATGACGCAGAAGAGTTCTTGGTGTGGATTTGCAACATTAATTATGTCATTAATCATCGTAACTTCGATGAGGAGTCAGAACTTATTGTTGTGTCATCCTGCTTTACCGTTATGCATGTAAATGGTGGTCATGGACTAAGAAGGATCGTTATCAACGTCGTCTACCGCCAATTATCTTTTGGAAACAACTCATCTAAATGGTGGTCATGTCTTATAATTTTCTCCGAAGCACCATGATTGGTTTATGTGACCACACCGAAAGTGAACTCCGGCACGTGATGCTGCTAGGTTGCAACTTGCTCAGCCCCCGCCAGTGTCCAATGCGTCGACCATCTTGGAGTCTCTGACAACACTAATTGAAGATCTCAAAGAAACTTTCAACGACCCGTCAATGGAGGTGACCATCACGGAACTTCATGTTGTCAGCGAACCCATCATCGACACGACACCGATGGAGGAAGTTTCTCTTGTCACCACCGTGCCATCAAAAGGGAGTGACGCATCACATGACAAGGAACAAAAAGTCATTGCCTCAATGCTAGTAGTAGATCCTTCAATACCACTGGCAGCCATTAATGTTCCTATTGTTGCACCTATACCTCTGAGTCCAAGGAACTCACTATCAAGCTCAACAACATGGACAACTTCAGCAAGCCCACTGCTCCTTTCATACTTGAACCTATTGTATTTGTGTTCACTAAACATCACATTCTTCCACCACCACACACCGGCTCGATGCGAGGACGCTTCGATTCAAATGGAGGGAGGATGTTGCGATCTTTGGTTACAATCACCCGATATGAGACGAATGTGAAAAGACCAAGACCGTGGTGTCCTCCTTGGTGAACATTTAGTGAATTAATGATATTATTTTGCATTATTAAGTTTAAGTATTTCTATTTATCCATTTTCCATTTTAGGTTTGTGCTTCTTTTATGCTTAAGAGGGTCGTCCCATTTTCTAGAATAAGGCCCAAGCCCATTAGAATGATGTTGAGTTTATTGATTGAATTGTAGAGACGTTTTTCCTCCTCTTTGATCCTTTCAAAATCCCCTTTGAAGATCTTAAGTTGAGCTTGCTCCTTCGCCTTCAATATTTGACGGAAACGACAACCTTCCACCCTCCTTCTCACCAACATCCGCGGCCTAGCTAGTCCAAAAGCCCCACCGACCATCATAATTCCTCCCCTTCAATCCGCCGCTCTCCTTCCTCCACATGTCAGCAATCTGACTCTCTATATTCCATCTCCAACCATCCAACTTTAACCTATTCTCCTTTCTGCTGCATCATCCATCCAAGGAATCGATAGCCCCACTACAAATTCATGACGATCAATCCGGACAACGTGATACCTTTCGAAAGCAATGTCGCATCAGATTTGGTTGAGAAAGGCTTCACATGTCTTGATGTAGAGACACCAGATCTTGTACCCAAAACAACTCTAATGAAAAGAGGAAGAAAGATGCTAAGGCATTATTCATGATCCAGCCGGCACTTGATGATGAAATCTTCCCTCAAATTGCTTAAGCAAGGAATTAAAAAAATGTTTGTAACATTCTTAAGAAATAATATCTAGGAGACAAGAAGGTGATGGCAGTGAGGCTACAATCTCTAAGGAGGGAGTTTTAGACCTCTTTGATGAAGGACAAGGAACCTGTGCAAGAGTACTTGTCTAGAATATCTGGTTTAGTACATCAAATGAGGTCATATAGAGAGGTTTTGATAGATGAGCATGTTGTTGGCAAATTACTGAGAAGCTTGACCAATCATTATGATCATGTTTTTAGTGCAATTGAAGAATCAAAGGATATGACTATATTTTCCTTTGAAGAATTGATGGGGTCTTTGCAATCACATGAAGACATGATAAATAGATCCAATGACCATAAACAAGAGAAGGCTTTCTTAGGAAGAGATGATAACAGGGAGAGAACTAATCAATACAACAACAGAGGAAGAGGAAACGGAGACATTAGAAAAAGAGGTCGAGGAAGGTCAGAACAAAGAGGTGACGGAAAAGATTCCAGTTCTAGCAAGAGTTTCAAATTCTATTATTGTAAGAAGCAAGGTCACACAGAGGCTCAATGTTGGAAGAAGGAGAAAGATAAGGATCAAGGAAAAAGAAGGTTTGATAAAAAAGAACCAACAATGTTGAAGAAGAGAAGTTATTTTTAGCACAACTAGTTGAAGAAGAAAACAAGTTGTTTACAGTCACTAATAAAGTTAACAATGATGCTCAGGACACCTAGTATGGTGATAGTGGTTGCTTAAACACATGTCTGGAGTTAATCCATGTCAAGGAAATGGATTAAAGCAATAAAAGTAGAGTGAAGATTAGAAATGGTAAACACATAAGTGTCGAACGAAGAGGCACTGTTTCCATCCAATCTGAGCAATGGAGAACAAAACTCATGGAAGATGTTCAGTATGTTCCTCAACTCACTCAAAACCTGCTAAGTGTAGGTCAGTTTATCTCAACACGTTACTTATAGGCTATATCTAGTATAAAACAACAAGTGGTCGTTAACATCATTTATAGGTGACTTGGCATGATTATGGAGCACATTACAATGATCCGGACCTCGCAGAGAAAAGGTGTTATTCACGAGGATGAAAGACATTCAAGAGACATTCGAAGAGAAGATTGTCAAAGGGACGAACCAAGTTTGTGCACACAAGGGCGCAACCACGCAAGATACATAGGGCCTGGCGCGACAACGATATAGGTGGTGCTACCATGCCATTGTTTGCAAGACAGAACGTCGATTTTGACCCAGACTCGACCACGTCGACATTGGCGCGACGTCGCCCGCGTTGGGCAGAGAAAGTTGCGAGCCCCTACTTCTACCGAGTTTCACTTTGGGCTTTTTACTTAATTTCATATGGAGCTCTGGCTGGGCGTTTTTAGCATTAGTCTTCTATTGTTTAGGTTAATAAATAGGGTTATAGTTCTGCCTCCACCCTATCATCTACAGTTTACACACTTTCTAGTTTTACGTTGTTTTAGAATGAGGCAAGAGTAGTTCCATTTACTTTGTTCAACTTGTGGAAGCCAACAGATGATTTGATTGTACGACTTCTTTACTGGCTCTTAATTATATTCTAGTCGTTTCATC